>NC_086319.1:153267100-153567100 GCF_036172605.1 Pelobates fuscus
AGTGGAATCTCTGTCCACTGCAGAGATACTTTCTAGAGAAGTTCAAGGCCAGCTCTCAGGAATGGGAAAAGATTATAGTCATTCCAGGGTGTGTCAAGAGGTCCCTCAATTGGTGGCTTTCTTGGGAGAACATTTCCAGAGGATTCCCTCTAATGGAGATAGACTGGATAATAATCACAACGGACGCCAGTCAGGACGGATGGGGAGCACATCTGGAGGACAACTTTGTTTAAGCATTATGCCCCTTCACACACGTCATCTTCCATCAAATATAAGAGAATTGAGAGCAGCCTTTCTGGCACTCCTACACTTCCAACCTCTTATTCAGGAACGTTGGATAAAAATAAGGATAGACAACAAAGCGGCAGTGGCATACATCAACCATCATGGAGGTACCCGGAGTTGTGCTCTAATGAAGGAAATACAACCAATCATGATTTGGGCACAGAAAAATATAGCAGGCCTTTGTGCTATATACTGTCACGGTAGTGTACCCCAACACGCAAGATTTAGTCCAACAAGAGACAAGATGAAGCAGATACATCTTACCGGACCTTAGAATGGCTGGACCCAACGTAGAACAGAGAAGTGACAGAGTCAGGAATGAGCCGAGGTCAAGGGAACAGAGAGACAGCGAAAACAAGAACTAGTACACAGGAATTAGGAAGCCGGCAAACAAGACAAAGCAGGTATAAAGAGAAAAACTGAGTCAGGTACAAAGCCAAGGTCAAGCACGAAAAAAACACAACTGAACGATACAAGCGCTAAAGAGAATCAGAAACCACAATAGGGCAGGGAGTAAAGGGAAAGGTGAGTATAAATACCCTAGTATTCAATTTGATTGGGCCCTGTCATATCCACGCCCCCAAAATGTGAGTATGGGCAATGTGGAATGACAGGGGCCAATGGGAGACCGTTTCACATTTCGGCTCCCACTGTCCCTTTAAGAGCGCGCCCGAGACGTGCGGCGCGCTCTTAGAGCCGGGGGGGGGGGGGGGGGGGGGGGGGCCATGGTTTCCCCTCTTAAGAAGTTTAATGATAGACAATCCATGGGAAATTCCAGTGTCAGGAATCTTCTGTCTCAAGGACCTCTAGTTTATCCAGAACCCCACAAACTGCGTCTTCATGTCTGGCTCTTGAAAGGCAGTCCTTAAGGGAACAGGGATTTCCAAAGGAGGTGGTTTCCACTTTACTGTGCTCCAGAAAGACTTCTACGTCCTCCACGTATTATAAGATACAGAAGGCCTTTGCTGGATGGCTTCAAGTAGATGTTAAGGATCTAAAATTACATCCCATTTACCCAAATATTGGGATTTCTTTTTTTTTTTTAATTCTTTATTTTTGGCAGTGCAGTAGTGAGTACATCATTTGGCAATGACAAGAATAAGGTACATCAAAAATATACAATAGTCAATGTTGGTTTGTACAAAGATTTAAAGCATACTGCACTGTTATTTTATGGTTAAAGTAGCGTAAACAACATTTATGAACAGAGTAGTTACATATCTCAGTTTGCATGTCTTAACCTCCCACAATGACGGCGTTTACTTCCACTATCTGGGCAGAAGGGGAGACAACGCATCTGTTTGAGGAGCTGGCCAAGCTTATGAGGCGGTTAATGTTAGGCACATGTTTCAAACACAAAAACCAAAAATAAAAGTATAGGATAACTGTGAATAAACATGCTGGATTGTCCAGTCTGACCCTAGGGACGTGCGGCGTAGGCCGACTAGGATTAACCTAACATGGGCCTGAGGTTCGGGGACACTAGTGGCTCGCTGAGTTCATGGATGGTATGCTAGGGCAAGGGCCCCGAACTTGCTGAGGTGATTGGCTGCTTCTTAGTTTAACTTGACAGGGTGCTTAAAGTATAGGGGTTGTCCAAATTTAGCTCCCCTGGGTTCAAGTATGATAAGCCTCCTTTCCCTTTATATATAGATTTATATATTTATATAGCAGCCCTGAAAATTGTTAGTAATAGGAAATTATAACCAGAAAAACTTTATGTAAGTAGCGAATGGGTGTTCGGTCTAGCGGTTAGGTAGTGGGAGAGTCAAGGTGGTTCATAAGTGTGTCAACGTTAACAAAATGCTTAATGCATGATACACTATCACCGATATAGCTACACTAGTTTTTACTAGCCGGACAGTTGCATGGTTGACCTTCTTAGTGTGATGTGCGCACATTTTTAAATATAAACACGTTCGGTAATCACAGACATATATATTTTTAGAGTTTACACATTGTTATAATTTTAACTAGCTTGAACACTTATATTGTTAAAGTAGAAGTATATAAAACAAGTGAGAACACTTAATGGTTAACCGTGTACATTAGAGATTATGTGACATAGCAGGTTACACTTTTCAATATTAAATTAGATAATGCTTATGATCGACAAAGATTTTATGAAAAGAGAGGAGGATGCTATCTGGTCAGGTCTGACCGTCATTTAAGATATGAGTTGAGCAATTAGGCAATATAACTCTTAAGGCAAATAAAAAAAAAAAAAAAAAAAAAGGAAACGAAAAAGAATACTGAATACAGTAAAATAATTTTAAAGCATTGTAGGCCTACGGATTCATCAGTCGTATAGTGTATTGGATTTGAATCAAGTATAATTATAGTCACCAGTCGTCTAGTTTTACACAATTGAGATGCAAGTTGTCTATGCGGTTAAAGGTAACATCATTCCATTTTACAGGCAGTTAATGTCTTATTCCTAGCTAAACCTAAATGATAAGAGGGAGGCAGTGTGTGACTTCCGCTAGTTCAGACAGTCCCCTTCACCAAACTATAGTGGGACACCAAACTGGGTCTTGGGATTGAAAGGTACGCTGTAAACTGCCGCTGGTAGGTTAAACACACCAGTGAGATTAGTTTTATGTAATTCCAATACAACAAAATTTAAGATTAATTGTAGGAGACTTGGACACCTATGGAACACTAGGGAAAATCCCAATCAGAGTTTAACAAAAATTACAATGCAGAGTATTTCCCATGCTATACGTGGAACTTTATGTGAAGTTTAACATTTAGTTTTTAAGGTGAGCTTCTCACCGCTACTTGCAAACACAAAGCAAACACAAAGCAGAGGTGTATAATCGAAAGTCAAGACTCATCGAAGTCATCCACTGTCCAGTGACTTCCGACGTGAGTTCCGAACCAGCAGAAGGAAGCACTTTATGTGGGATGTTCTGTCTCTGCTAGAGTGTCGTGGGAGGTCGGCTGTGGTGGAGGGTTCGGCAACAGTGGAGGGGCGCCAGGCCTCGGAAAAAGTATCCTTTTCAAATCAATGTTGTCGCATATGATCGGCATACCAAAGTAGCTGCTGGGCAGTCGTCCCTTCGGTTTAACCAGTCAATATAATCTTAAGTGGTGATCGCTGCGTAGGAATTCGGCGTGGAGCCGTGAGGTACGAATGGGGTGACCCTCGCCGGGTCCCAGGTGTGGGTTGGGGAGGCGTTGTTGGGTGGCCCCACTTGGGAGATAGGATCTTGCGGCAGGCCCAGAGTACGCAGTATAGCTGGGGCCTCCTGGATGTCTTGGACAGTATGTGTGTTGGTCCCCTCCATGACTATCAGAGTTCGGGAGGACCGCCATCGGTAGATAATCTTATGCTGTTGCAGTATGGAGGTGAGAGGGCGTAGCGACCTCCGCCAGGCGAGGGTGCCGTTGGATAGGTCTGGGAAGAAGGCCAGGTCCATGGTCTCATAGCGGAAAGGGGTTTTGCCCCGTAGTGCCGAGAGGACCGCCGCTTTGTCCCTGCCGCTGCGGAAGGTGACTATTACATCCCTGGAGCTGGTGGCCGGGGCCTTCAGCGGTTTGGGGACCCTAAAGATCTCCTCTGGGGTGATTTGTTTGTCCCGTCTGTGTGGCATTATTGTTGCTAGTAAACCCCCCATAACTTTCGGCAGCTCAGCGTCCGGTATCTCCTCACGGACCCCCCTAACCTTCAAGTTATTCCTACGCCTGGAATCCTCTTGAGCTGCTAGGCGGCGTTCTTGTTGCAGGTTCTGCAATTGTAGGGTTTGCACGGTATTTTGCAGTGCGGCAATGTCTTGGGCTTGGGATTGTGAGGTTCCCTCCAATTTCGTGATGCGGCCTGTCAGGCCTTTCAGGTCCGCACGTATCGCCATTACATCCTCATGGATGTGTTTTTGTAGGTCCGCCAACATAGCCTGTAGGGCTGCTGTGGTTACCGGCTCTGAGCCCCCTCCTGTGCCACTTTGTTTTGTCTTCCGTATCGGGACGGTAGCCGGCTGTTCCTCCTCTTCCATGTCTTCAGACAAGTCTTCGGAGAAGTCAGAGCAGCCGCCATGCAGCGCCGCCATGTTGGCTACGCTGGCGCCTCGTGCATGGCTCCACATCTCTCCGATTGTGAGCCCCGAAGCAGGCTTGTTTGGTGTCGGCTTTTTCCCTCTTCGCCCCATTCTGTGTTGAGGTATGCTGCGGTTGGTTTAAGGGGGTGGTAGGGTGGAAAAATAGTGTTTTTCTCGCTTGTTGCCTCGGAGCGACCCGTTAGTGCGACCGTTCTCTCCGGCGTTCAAGCTCCGCCCCCCCCCAAATATTGGGATTTCTACAGGCGGGTTTGGATAGAGGCCTAAGCCTGAACACCCTTAGGGTTCATTGTTCCGCTATCTCTGCCATTTCAGGCATCAGATGGGCAGAAAACCCCATGGTAATTCGCTTCATGAAAGCAGTCATCAGGATTAGACCACCAATACATTCCTTTACATGTCCCTGGGATTTGCCTTTGGGTCTACAGGCCTTAATGGAACATCCATACGAACCACTGGAAGAAATGTCTATGTTATCCCTGACACAGAAGACTACTTCTTTTAGCTCTAGTATAAGCTAGAAGGATGGCAGAAATAAAGAGCCTTTCAGTAAGAACATTATACCACATTCTATCATGATAAGGTCGTTCTCCGTTCCAGACCAGAATTTCTCCCTAAGGTGGTCTCTCCATATCACCTAAACCAGGAGATTATTATTATAACATTATTCTTCCAGTTTACTTTCAGAACCCAAATAATTCTGAGGAAGAAAAGTTTCATAAGCTGAATCTTGAGAGATGCATTTTAGTCTATATTTAAAGAACTAAGCCATGGAGAAAATCTCCTCAACTCCTCAATAACTTTGTTATTCCTCGGGGTTCTCGTAAAGGAGAAGCTGTTTCTGTGTCTTCTCTCCGCTCCTGGGCAGTCTATACCATTTCAAGAGCGTATAAGATTCAAGGTGTTCCGGTTCCAAAAGGTATACGTGCACATAAGGTATACATGCACAGATTCAAAGCAGCTAATTGGTCTTCTCTGAGAACATTTATACGACAGGTTAAGGGATTATTCAAATTCTTTAATTGGTATTCCTGTCCTATTGGCTGCAGGGAGGAGCTAACCAATAAGTTAAATGCTGCCATGAATATTAGCCAGGAAAAGAAAATTACGGTAAGTATGAATACATTTTCCTCATTTCAATTGACTGTCTACAATTTGGTTATGGATAGTGAAATAGAGAGATGTCAAAAGGCAACCATAAATCATAAACCAAAGACACCACTTTGTAAATGGAAAAGTTTTGTGGATTTGTTCTTCCATAGTCCAGTGTTTCTATGCACGGTATAAAGAAGGAGACCAGGCTTACTGAGAATTTCTCAAAATCAAAATTATTAAATGATGTGCTTACCATATGCCAAAGGACACCAGTCGACAAAATAGGTACCTATATGATTAATTCTAAACTATATTTTTTTTTTGTTCTTTTTTTTAAATGAATGTCTTTATGTGAAGAACATTCAAGCCAATTCATCCTCAACAAATCCAGCTTTTGGATGTGAGGAAGGGTATAATATATGTCATAGATTTATGTAAAGATTTATGGATTTTTGGGCTGCTAATAGAATCACTTAAATATTGTACAACTCAAGTATTTCAGATTTTGAGAGAAAATGATCCTGAAGCAGGCTATCCCAGTAAAAAAGTGAATTAATTGTATTGTTAAAGCATACCTAAAATGAGAAATTTGACAGCTTACATTTAAGGAAAACAGGCCAGCTGCACATGCTTTGGCAAAAAAGAAGGCATATAATATAAACATAAATAACAAGCCGATGGCATTATATCCTTTGTTTTCTGTGCACTGGTAAGCACAAAAATGAACCCACATAAAAGGCTTGGCTAAATGTACTATGCCGCTACATGATGTTTCGAGCAATTTGTGTGAATTTTCAGATATGCAAGTTCTAGTTCTGTCAAAAGATTTTGGAAAACTGCCTTCCCAATTTATGTTGTTTTAGACTCACGAGGCATCCTTACCATTATACTTGTTTTATCCTGTGAAGGAATAATCATTTTGCATGCTCATTATCGTAGCAAACTGACTTTACATGATCCTTTACATTAGACTTGGGAAACATTTCTTCAATAAATAATGCTAACAATCTGTGATGTAAACAGCATTTAGAGCTGCATGAAAAAGAATATTTACAGCATCTCCTTGATTTTCATAAAAGAAATCAGAGACCTGGGGACTACTATTAAAATCAGAGACCTGGGGACTACAATTGGCACTAGGGCACTGTGTCCAAGCAACCAAAGGGACACAATAAGGCAAGTGAGTACAAACACTTGCGCTGTTCTGTCTGAAAATCAGCAGCACTGCCTGGCTGTCAATGAAAAAGTGTGACTATGTATTTGTGTAAGATAAAGTGTGTATGTGAAAGGGAGATGGCCTGTGTTTGTGTGCATGTATATAAAATGGAGAAAGATAAAGTGTTTCTGTGTGTATGCGTATATAATGGAAAGAGAGTGTGCCTGTGTGCATGTGTTTGTAATGGAGATAGAATGTGTGTCTTGTTTCATGTAAGGAATAGTGTGTGTGTGATTACATGAAAGTGTGTGTGTGTTTGGGTGCATGAAAACAAGAGAGAGAGAGAGAGTGTGTGTGTGTGTGTGTGTGTGTCTAGGTGCATGTGATGGATAGAAAGTAAATATTTGGGTGCATTTGATGGGGTGAGTTTGTATGTGTGTCTGACCACTCTCCGCCAAATAATGCAATTCTGTGCACAGAACAAGAGATGGCAATTGTTGCCTCTATGATGATGCCAGAGATGGAGTTGCATCTGCAGCAGCAGAGAGGTTAAACTCTGTATGTTGAGCGTTTTAAAGTGAAAGCATTTTATTTAGCAGCTTTCCTAGCTAATAGACACATTCTGTATAGCAGGCTTGTATGTTTACCAGGTACTCTGCGTTCAACACGAGTGCCCTCAATTTGTATGTGCTCAATGTACTGCGGTCAGTACAGCGTGTAGGCTGGAGATCACTGCATTTATATGACTGCTGTAATCAAGCAGGCTTGATGGGAAATGTACAGAGGGCATGGTGACAGCAAACAGACTAAGGGTGATTCATCAGCCTTGCTTCGATTGTAACTCCATTGGATCAGAAGGGAGTGAGGTGGGAGCTCTATGAGTCACTTTACAATTGTGGCTCTCAAGTATTTTATTAAATACATCATACTTTTATTTATTTACATTTGTGCACACAATCTCTTAAAATAAAAGCTTATTAAAAATAGTTGCAAATGTAATTAAATACCAGGCTCTTAGACGACTACATGGAACTTCTCAAATTACTGACTAACCCACTTGATCAGGGGCGGACTGAGAACCCTCAGGGCCCCCGGGCAAAATAAATCAAGGGCCCCTTACAGGCCCCACCCATACTCCGCAGCAAGCGCCACCCATGTCCCGCCTCCATGCACCGCCTCCAGCCACACCCTACACAATCTTTAGACACAAGGAACAAAAGTGCAATAATCCCTTCAAGGCCCCAGTAGAGACTACAATGGGCCATGGAGGGGGGTCTTTCTAGCAGAGGCTATCTCAGTGTCCTTTAGAGAGTGTGTTAGAAAGAATCCCCTCCAGGCCCTATTAGAGACTACAATGGAGTCTAATAGGCTTGGAAGGGGGTCTTTCTAACAGAGGCCATCTCAGTGTCCCTGCTGGAAACAGTCGCCTCCAGGCCCCAGTAGAGACTACAATTGAGGGCTAATGGGCCATGGAGGGGGGGAGCATTCTAGCAGAGGCTATCTCAGTGTCCTTTAGAGAGTGTGTTAGAAAGAATTTCCTCCAGGTCCCATTAGAGACTACAATGGACTCTAATGGGGCCTGGAGGGGGGTCTCTCCAACACTCTGGTTTCTATTCACAATATAGCAACACAACATAGCTGATACCTAGGCCAAGCTGGCTCCTCTTACCTTAATTACTGTTGCTGACTGGCAGTCTGTGGGCTTGCTGGAAGGCTGTGGGCTTACTGGCTGCGGCTGGCAGGCTGTGGGCTTGCTGGCAGGCAGGGCTGCCATCAGAAATTTTGGGGCCCCTGACACAGCTCAAGGTCTGGGCCCCCCGGCGCCTGCACCCGAGTCCCCCCCCCCCCCCGAGTCCCCCCCTCCCCCCGAGTCCGCCCACAGGGATGCAGTGTCTGCAGGGCCGGTGCAAGGATTTTTGCCGCCCTAGGCAAAAGTAAAGTTTGCCACCCCCCCATGTGACATCACAGTGCCCCACCCATATGATCTGCCATGTTAACTAACAGTGCTGCAGTGCCGCCGTGTTTACAATAAAAGGCCTGCAGGGACAGGCTATAGACACCAGAACCACTACATTAAGCTGCAGTGGTTCTGGGGACTATAGTGTCCCTTTAATGTGAGGTAAATTAAAGATTAGTGCCACGAATAATATACTAGATTGCCTACTTACAACCAGATGAGGATGATGATGGGCTTCAGCTGCCGTCTGGCTCCACTGGTCTGGTGTAGAACAGGCTCTCTGGAGGCGGTTTGTAACTGTGGTCACAAAAATCAATGTTCTGGGAGAAGCAGCTCCATTTTTTGAGGGCCCTTTACACAGCTCAAGGTCTGGGTCCCAGGGTCCACCTTCATGTTCTACCAATGAGTTTGTTCACAGGGGTGTGTGTGTGTGGGGGGGGGGGGTGTCCTGATGTGTGTAAGGAATGCATTGTGTGAATCTGTGTTTGTATGTGTAAGGGCTGCAAGGTGAGTTTGTGTATGTATGGGATGCAGTGTGTGTGTCTGTAAGGGATGCACTGAGTGTGTGGAAGGGGTGCATTGTGTGTTGCTGTGTGTAAGGGATGCATTGCTTGTGTATGTGTGTCTGTGTGTAATGCATTGTGTTTTTCTGTGTGCAAGGGGTGCATTGTGTGTGTGTGTGTGATGGATGTCAATCTCTCCCCCTACCCCCGTCAATTTCCTTTTTCTCCCCCCCTCCAATTTCCTTCTTCTCCCCCTCCCTCTCATTTCCTTCTTCTCCCCCTCCCTCTCATTTCCTTCTTCTCCCCCTCCCTCTCATTTCCTTCTTCTCCCCCTCCCTCTCATTTCCTTCTTCTCCCCCTCCCTCTCATTTCCTTCTTCTCCCCCTCCCAGGGCTAGAGTTTACTCTCGCAAGAGCCGTAACGTTGCCGTGGTAACCGCGGCAACGATCTGTGCTCGCTCAAGAAGGACCCAGAGGAGCTGCAGGCTGAGCTCCTGGGTCCTCTCTTCCTCCCTCCCCTGCCGGCTGCCCGCACGGTGCCTGCGGACAGGGGAGGGGGCAATTGCCCTCCTCTTACTCCCCCCTCCCCCTCTTCTTACCCCCCTCCCCCTCTTCTTACCCCCTTCTTACTCCCACTCTCTTCTTACCCCCTTCTTACTCCCCCTCTCCTTACTCTCCCCCTCTTCTTACTACCCCTCCCCCTCTTCTTACTCCCACCTCTTCTTACTCCCCCCTCTTCTTACCCCCCTCCCCCCTCTTCTTACTACCCCTTCCTCTTTTTACTCCCCCTCCCCTCTTCTTACCCCCTTTACTCCCCCCCTCTCTTCTTACTCTCCCCTCTTCTTACCCCCCTCCCCCCTCTTCTTACTCTCCCCTCCCCCTCTTCTTACTCCCCCCTTCCTCTTTTACTCCCCCCATCCCCTCTTCTTACCCCCTTCTTACTCCCCCCTCCCTTCTTACCCCCTCTCTCTCTTCTTACCCCCTCCCTCTTCTTACCCCCCTCCCTTCTTACCCCCCTCCCTCCTCTTACCCCCCTCCCTCTCTCTTCTTACCCCCCTCCCTCTCTCTTCTTACCCCCTCCCTCTCTCTTCTTACCCTCTCTCTTTTTACCCCCCCTCTCTCTTTTTACCCCCCTACCCCCTCTCTCTTTTAACCCCCCCTCTCTCTTTTAACCCCCCTCCCTCTTTTAACCCCCCCTCCCTCTCTCTTTTAACCCCCTCCCTCTTTTAAACCTCCTCCTCTCTCTTTTAACCCCCCTCCCTCTCTCTTTTAACCCATCTCTTTTAACAACCCCCCCTCTCTCTTTTAACCCCCCCTCCCTTTTAACCCCCCCTCCCTCTCTCTTTTAACCCCCCTCTCTCTTTTAACCCCTCCCTCCCTCTCTCTTTTAACCCCCCCTCCCTCTCTCTTTTACCCCCTCCCCTCTCTCTTTTAACTCCCCCCCTCCCTCCCTCTCTCTTTTTACCCCCTCCCCGTAGCGTGGCCGAGCTGCTCTGCGTCCGCGGTGCCGGCCGGATTGATAGGAAGGTGCACACACACTGAGTGTGCACCTTCCTGTCAGTCCGGCCGGGTACAGGAAACAGAAACTCCTGTTCCGCGCGGAACAGGAGTTTCTGTTTCCTGTACCCGGCCGGACTGACAGGAAGGTGCACACTCAGTGTGTGTGCACCTTCCTATCACTCCGGCCGGCACCGCGGACGCAGAGCAGCTCGGCCACGCTACGGGGAGGGGAGGTGAGAAGCTGCAGCCGCCTGAGCGCTCTTAAGAGAGCGCTCAGGCGGCTGCAGCATTTAAAGGGGCGGCCGGGCCCCCTGAGGGCGGGCCCCCCTCCCGGCCGGGCCCTCGGACCATGTCCGAAGTGCCCGACCGGTCAGTCCGCCCCTGCACTTGATTTATACATATGTCCATATACAAAATTACATAAATAATTATATAAATATACACGTAGACTTCAAATATATAAGTATGCATATATATTTAAATTCTACGTGCGCATTTATGTCATATGTTTTGGATATTGTCAGTGAAAGTGACTTTTTTGCATTTTTCACACACAAACAGCACTTTTACTGATGATATAATTGTTGTGATATGTTTTCCCACTAATATTTGTGTTCATCAAAGTCTCCCGAGTACAACAGTACCCCTCATGTACAGGTTTTATAGCGTTTCTTAAAGTAACAGGGTCAAATATATGGGTCAAATATTTTTACATTGAAAATTGCCAGGTTGGTTACGAGCATATGGTAGCCCATGAATGAGAATTACCCCCATGATAGCATACCATTTGCAAAAGAAGACAACCCAAGGTATTGCAAATGGGGTATGTCCAGTCTTTTTTAGTAGCCACGTAGTCACAGTCACTGGACAAAATTTGCGTTCAATTTAGTTTTTTACTTTTTTCACACACAAACAAATAAGAACGCTAACTTTGGCCAGTGTTTGTGACTAAGTGGCTACTAAAAAAGACTGGACATACCCCATATTGAATACCCTGGGTTGTCTACTTTAAAATAAAAAATAGGTATATGTGGGGTGTTACTCAGAGATTTATGACAGATAATAGTGTTACAATGTCACTATTGATAAATTTAAAAAATGTATGTTTTGAAACCGCAATATCCTACTTGTACTTATAGCCCTATAACTTGCAAAAAAAAAAAAAAAAAAAAAAGCAGGTAAACACTGGGTATTTTGAAACTCATAAACTCAGGACAACATTTTTAATCTATTTAGCAGTTTTTTTTCATTAGCTTTTACATAGTTACATAGTTACATAGCTGAAAAGAGACTTGCGTCCATCAAGTTCAGCCTTCCTCACATTTGTTTTTTTGCTGTTGATCCAAAAGAAAGCAAAAAAACCCAGTTTGAAGCACAATTTTGCAACAAGCTAGGAAAAAAAAAATCCTTCCTGACCCCAGAATGGCAGTCAGATTTATCATTGGATCGAGCAGTTATTACCCTACATTGAAAGATTATATCCTTGAATATTCTGTTTTCAAGTATGCATCTAGTAGCTGTTTGAACATCTGTATGGACTCTGATAAAACCACTTCTTCAGGCAGAGAATTCCACATCCTGATTGTTCTTACAGTAAAAAAAACTTTCCTTTGCCTTAAACTAAATCTTCTTTCTTCCAGTCTAAATGCATGGCCTTGTGTCCTATGTAGTTTGTGAATAGATTTCCACATGATGGTTTGTATTGGCCCCGAATATATTTGTATAATGTTATCATATCCCCTCTCAGGCGACGTTTTTCTAAACTAGATAGGTTTTAATTTGTTAACCGTTCTTCATAGCTGCACTTTTTCTAGTGCCATAATATCATTCTTTAGAACAGGTGCCCAAAATTGCACAGCATATTCAATATGTGGTCTTACCAGTGATGTATAAAGAGGCAAAATGATATTCTTGTCCCGAGAATGAATGCCCTTTTTCATGTATGACAATACCTTACTGGCCTTGGCCACTGCTGACTGACATTGCACATTGTTGCATAGTTTGTTGTCTATAACAATTCCCAGGTCCTTTTCGTGTGTTGTTAGATTTTGTAGATAAGTAAACACTTTTTCAAGTAAAAGTAAAAAAACATGTTTTGTTTTTTTTAATTTTCCATCATATTTTTTTTTTTAATTAAATTACATGAGATTATATAAATAATGGTATGTACAAAAAAGACCTTTTTGTCCTGAAAAAAACAATATATAATTTGTATGAGAACAGTAAATGAGAGAGCGAAAATTACAGCTAAACACAAACACCACAAAAGTGTAAAAAGAGGCCTGGACGAATATGTACAACATCGCAAAAACAGTCCGGTCCTTAAGGGGTTAAAGTATCGGGCAAACCTTATGTTTATGCCCCTAAGAAACTGAAATTAGAAGTATAAAATATTTTGCAACTAGAATTTCTTTACCAATATTTTTAACATCAAAAATGGATGCTATCACATTGCTACTGTATTGGTCCAGATGTGTGCATTGACTTATGCTATTTCGGATGGTGTGTATGTTTAAATAAATATACATTTTTGGCTGCAAGACACTCTGATTCGATTATTAGAACACTGGTGTGTGACAAACAAACATCTCAAAAAAAGCTCATTTCCTACATGGAGGTTGGATTTATTTACAGGCTTGGTATATCTTCTGGCTTGGGGGGACTATGACAGGCTTGGTATTTCTTCTTATGTGTACATCACTACACTACTTGCCAAAGTACCTGTCCCTCCACTATTTTTAGCAAGAAGTGGCATGCCAATTTCACACAGGAATTAACAAGCAGCCACAACTAAAAAAAACACTTGCTAAAAACTCCCATTAGTTTCTATGGGAAGAATAACATGTGAGAATCCTGAGTAAGATACAAGGTAGCATCTTACCCAAGGCAAAGCAAGAAGAAAAGACATATTACCGGACTGTAGTGTGGCCGAACTTAACATTTTTGGTTCAGACCAAGGGGAGCATAATGTTCAAAATTAAAAAGCAAAAACAAGGTCAATAACGTAGTGAAGACTGGTACACAGGGCATAGAAATAGTATCTTGTGATCTAGATCTAGCCGGATCAGACACACTGGAAACAAGAGAAGAACAAATCAAGGTCAATAATCTAGCTTAAGGGTTACCAGGGTTGATATGCTCTTAAGAGTTACTAGAAACCACAAAATGGCACTGGATCATTGAAATGCAATCTGTATATAGGTCCAGGCCTTGCATCAATTGCACGCGCAGGACATCAAACAATTAACACATAAAAGACCAGAATGATGTGGCCTAACGGCAATAATGCTACACCTAGAATGACGTGTCTGTGTTAAGAGTTAGAATGGTGAAGCCAAAGACTGTATTGAAATGTATGCTAGTGCTTCACTTTTAGAACTAAGGCCCTGCATTCATGTGATTATGTCTTATTTGGAACGATGATCCTGAATTGATGCAGATGTGCCAATATTGGAAGGTGAAAGCTGTGACCATATCTTGACCCAGATGTGTCAGAATTGATAAGTAAGTACCAGAGCAACTGCTTCCAACCTTGTCTCTACTTTTATCAGCTTCCGCTAAGTATCCAAATTGACTATCTGACTATGCGTGCCTAATCTGCTGGTAAAGGATCAATGGTGTATTCTCATTTTCCCATTGATGAAAATAGGCCTGGTCTGGAAAATTTAAAGCGGCACTGTCATGCCGAACCTACCTTTCTCTAATCGATTCCTCTCTCAGGATCTGTTCTTCATTTCTTCCTGTCTTCTCTAGCTTTCTTTAAAACATAAGACAAAGTAGGGACTATTTGTCTTATGGAGGTTTCCTACACCTGACCATCTCTGATCAGTGGAGGAGCAAAGTGGCTGCTCACTGTTAAAAAAAAAAAAACCCTAATACCCCCTCCCGAGCCCCCACCCATGCCGCGCGAGTGCGGGCTATTAAACTGAGTGGCAGGTGGGGGCCCTAAATAACCCCCCCCCCCCCCCATTTTTTTTTTACAACAATGAGCAGTCACAGGTTCTCACTGTTTAGAAGACATGCCCCTACTCGCGGCATAGTGAGTAGGGGCATTCGGGAGCTCCGGTAGCTCCCTCCTTGTAATAAACTGAACGAACAAACGAACACCGATTTTTGGTGTTTGTTTGTTCGTCTGACATTTTTATTCATTCATTTGTCTTTCTGACGAATGAATGAATGAAATTTCCCGTAGCGAATGCCCAAGTGTTTAACTGGGCATGCGTGGGAATTTCACAGTCTATCTAGTGTGGGCAGATGACGTTTCCCACAGGGCCTTCATCTACCCACACAAAGATGGCGGCGCCCAGAACCTAGGTCCAGGCAGAAAATAAAGTTTAAAAACCAGGTAATATGTGTTGCTTAGGGGCATTTGGGGGTGTCTAGGGGGTCAATTAGATGTAGTGGAGTCGGGAGGGTGTTAAAAAGAAATGGGATTCGGCCATGACAGTGCCGCTTTAACCCCTTAAGGACCAAACTTCTGGAATAAAAGGGAATCATGACATGTCACACATGTCATGTGTCCTTAAGGGGTTAATATTGTCTTTACTTTGCGCCACAAAGTTTGTTATACTGGAGTTGTAAATATATGCCACTTTCTGGTATAGCATAGTCTTAGTTGAAATCTCAGTGCATTAGTAGAATGGGTTGTACTTCCCTGCTTATATCCCTAGTGGCTTGCAACCTCTCAATCCTTACATTAAAGGAAGATGCTATACTTTGTATAATAAACCTGCTTAATCTCCCATATTCAATGCATCCCTAATCACATACAGACAGACCAAAACATACAATGCATCCTACACTCACACATAAACACACTGTGCTTCCCTTACACACACAGAAACACACAATGCATCCCTTACACACACACACATGCGCGCACAATGCACACACACACACACACACAGGCACACAAACTGCTTCTCTTAATGCATCTCTTTCACACACTCAATGCACCCATTACAGACACACACACTGCATTACATTACATACACAGAAACACACCTTGCATCCCTTATACATACAAACACGGATTCACACAATGCATTCCTTGCACACACACACTACATCCCTTACACAAACTGGTATCCCTATACACTACATTTCATAAGAACACACACATATTACATCCTCTACAATAACACATAGCACATTCCCTACACTCATACACTTCACTCCCTGTGAGCGAACTCATGGGTGGGCTTTGCAGGCTTAAGGCTTATGGGCAGGCCTTGTCGGCATACTCACAGTCAGGCCCTGGGGGCCCAGACCATGATCTGTGTAAGGGGCCCTTAAAAATGGAGCTGTTCCTATTTGTTGATTTTTGTGAGCACTGCCTCCAGAGAGCATGTTTTAACGCCAGACCAGTGGAGCCAGACTGCTGCCTGAGCCCATCATCATCCTCTTGTCCTCATCTGGTGATAAGTAGGCAATCCAGTAAATTATTAGTGGCACTAATCTCTAATTTACCTCACATTAAAGGGACACTATAGTCACCAGAACCACTACAGCTTAATGTAGTAGTTCTGGTGTTTATACCCTGTCCCTGCAGGCTTTTTAATGTAAACACACTGCCTTTTCAGAGAAAAGACAGTGTGTGCAGCACTGGCGTTGTCCGATATGGCAGATCATATGGGTGGGGTATTGTGATATCACATGGTGGGCAGAGAATATTGGGGGGGGGCAGCAAAATTTTGTGCTGCAAAATTCCTTGCACCTGCCCTGGCTTGAACACACTTGCTGGCATCGGCTGATCATTTCATGGTAGTAAGATTGGGTGAAACCCGTGCACAGCTCTAGTCACAAAACTGTGAACAAAGCAGTAAGCGAGCTGATAACCGATGCAGTCCAGCGTTTATCAGCAGAGAAAGCATTTGCATTCATACTATGAATAGAATTTATGCCAAATAATTCATTTTACAGAATTAGAACTGAGCAACCTCCTAGTCTAGGGCAGAGCTCAATTAAAATAAAGTTGAAGACCCAGCAAACACTTTTTATTTTGTTTTTTAATTATCTGTATAACATGTTAAAAATGAGAATAACTCCCAGCCTAGAATGCCCCTTTAAGTTTCATTGTTTACCTATGTATTCACATAATAAAACAAAAACATTCTGTGTACCTTCAGTTCATCGGCATCATAGAAATCCACACGCACAGCAGGAACCATCCATGTTTGAAACAGAGTAGCCAAGATTTGTTTAGCAATGGTATCTGCAATCAGGTGGAAGTGAAGTGGATTTCTCCTGCAAAGATAAGACAAAAAAAAGTCAGTGCAAATAAACATGTCTGGATTTACATGTCAGGTACCTCTAGGAACAGAATTCTAAAGCACAAACTGCTTTCTCTACCCCCAAAAAAGGCATTTAATGTGAGTCAAATTCATGTATTAAATTTACATTGCAGGCATACAAATATTTTAAAAACAGCATTAAAGTTTTACAGATGTATATGTCTATATGTATATGCATATTCCTGCTTGTAATGTATTTAGTTTGAATCTCTGGGTACCTTTGAGTGTATATGTCTGTGTAAATGCATGCAAGGTTAAAGATAATAGCCTCGATTTAATATTTAGTATAATAAAACTGTGGCATGGCTTCTACCCTGAAAGGGTGCATTAATCCAATAGGTGGATATGCTTTGGTGTAGTATCCAAAGGTGCCTAAAGGAGGCAGTACTCTAATGGGAAAACTTTAATGTGGGGTGACTAAAGGGCCTATAGGTGGCTGCAGTGCCAAGTGTGGGGAAATTACCTTAAACTCACAGACTACGCAGTTACAAATAGTTAAATATATCCTAAATATAGGATAGCTTAAAATATAGAAAGAGTTATAATGCCTATTATATTTGTATAGTCTTTCAATATACGGTCTTAGAATAGAAAGGGAAATATCTGCCAAATCAGTGAGTTTGCACTAACTACATACACATTTATAACATCTTTCAATATATAATCTTTGAATCCCCAATTCAATAATAATAAGTGATAATATAAGACCAAGAGAAGCGTCATTTTATACAATCGGATGACACGTTTTTAGGTTTTAGATTTGTTGTTATATATGATTTGGTTATATATGATTTATTCATTCATTTTTTTGTTTGTTTTATTACTTGTAAACACCTCAGCTCTTGCTGAGGTTAATGAGATACATGGTATACCAAGACATAACATACGTTGAGAGATGCAAAAAGTGGAAAACAACCCCTCAAACTAGACACAAAAACCATTTATAATACAATCTTTCATATATACCTCATGGTATAACCCCCCCTTTCCCTCTCCCCCAGTTACTACCTTACCTCACCAGAACGCTAGATTATTCCACCACATTTGGAATCCTGGAGAAACCAAAATTTTACTAGATGTGGTAGGGTGGTAGGTATAAGCGGGGTACTATAGCTACCCTTGTGTTGATATAGTAGATGAGGAAGAACATGCTTCCACTAGGGAACAAATGGGCAAACCAGAACAAGATTATTGTAACCGGTTATGATATGTATGCAATGTCCGACTGATGTTTCATGACCAAGGCTCTACTCCTTATCCTGTACTTCATACACAATGTTTAACCTTCTATATATAATTTACTGTAAACAACTTGAAGTTGTATATCTTTTACAATATCCGATACAATATTTGTGTAACCATCTACATGACTAATGTAACTTGTGTTGACTGTGCTTTTCTCGTGTACTGTCGTGTTTTATCTTATCTTCGTATGCATACCTGTATACCTGTATAATGCTGACACTGAAAACAAAAAATCTAATTATCTGTTTTGTTTAATTCCACACTGAGATGTAACTATTTTTTTTATTTTTTTTTCAATTCTGTATTTATTAGTTCAATTCTGTATTTATTAGTGGTACAGAAATAAATGAAAATGACGTAGTGAGCCTCAGTGACACTGACACCAATAAATTGGGTTAAGTCGGGGATGTTATTTCTTGTACAGACTATATAGGATAGCGTTAACTTGTGCTATCAGTTACACATCCAGCCTGACTGCAATCAGTGTCTAGGCTAACTGAAGTGGTTGCTTAGTAACACATCGTCCATGGGGGGAGTCTGCCCCATGCTGTTGTGGTGGAGCATAGCAGAGTGATCATACCCTTATGGTAAGTTTCGCCATCACATGGTTTTTTTAAAAAGGTTGGCCTGGTCAGTGCGGCGGCTTTTACTTCTGACTGGTTAGCAAAGTCACAGACCTGCAGGTAAAAAGTCGGGGTTTGTTAGGGTTGCTCTAGTTTTGAGTTCTGTGAAGAGGATCACTGCTCCGTGTTCATACAGGAAATGGAAAACCACCAGAACAACAGAGACAGATAGAAAGTCCCTAAACCGGTCCTTAGAATGGCCCGAAAAAATAGAAACTACAAGAAATGCCAGAAACAAGCCAAGGTCAAGGGAAGCCAGAAATAAACAATAGTGAGGAACGTAGCCAAGTCAGGGAAACCAGAAATAAGAATAGTCAAGAGCAAGCCGGTTCAAAAACCAAAGAATGATCAAAAGAATACAGGAACGCGCTGAGGGGACACTAGGAACACAAGGCACACTATGAACCACAAGAGGGCACTGATTTGGGGCAGACTGGGCTTTTATATGATTGGGGGCATGATTATCATAACCACACCCCCAAAAGGTACGTGTGCATTAAGCTCTCTTGTTTAGAGCTCTCACGACCTCAGGACATCGATACGCATGCGCCGCCTCTTTAAAAGGGGCGGGCGCATAGCGGCCGGCATCCCTGATGCTTAATGCATATTTTCCCAGCGTGAGAGCGGTGATCCGACCAATCCCGATGTTGGCAGATCGGCGGACTGATAAGGTAAGTGGCTGAAGGCTTACACGTGGTGCATTCTTTGCAGTCCTACGTGTTCTAAGCCTTTGAACTCCCTAGGTCTCATACCTGGGAGTAATACTCTGTACCTAAGGAGTGGTGTGAGCGGGGAAGGGGAGGACATGAGCTCCTATTTGCTAGCGGTTGTATCTCAGACCTGGATGGAGTTAGTCACCGATGGGTAATCTGTGCTGAGTAGAGCTCTACTATCTCTAGGGACCCATATAAAGAATTGCGGGAGGTGTGCTCCCATCAGGAGAGATTCCAGGTCCACCGTCTATTGTCCGGGAGGGTATGCCATAATGCGATCTGGGCTGATTGGGCCACAAGGTAGTAGTAGTGGAGGTGGGGGAGGCCCAATCCTCCTGCAGGTTTTGGTCTATAAAGGATGTTTCGTGCAACTCTTGTTTGTTTTGCCATATAAAGTGGTCAATGGCATTTTGTAGGGGGGCTAGATCCTGTTTAGGGGATGGCCGGGAGCACATTCATTTTTACAGAGTGTACTCTACTGATCCATGAGAGTGGTTTATCGGTCCACCTGTCTAGATCTGCAATCAGAGTGGTGAGTATGGGGTGTAATTTAGTCGGTATAGATGGGAGGGGTCGGGTGGCAGCTTGATGCCGAGGTACGTGAGATGGTCTTTGGAAGTCTGTAGATGGTAGGTGTGTTTGATGTGGGCTATGTCAGTCTCGGACATGGCTATGGGCATAGCACTAGATTTCGTAATGTTGATTTTATAACTCGATAGGTCACCGTATTGTGAGAGTAGAGGAAGCAGGGCCCGGAGGGACTCGTATGGGCGTGTTAGGGAGAGGAGTACGTCGTCTGCGTAGCCTGACACTGTAAAACTTTGGCCTCCCACATCAAGACCATGTTTAGAGGGGTAGGTTCGAATAGCATTAAAGTAGTGGTTCAAGTGGTTCAAGCAGGAGGGGTAGTGGGCTGCCCACCTGTAATTTACTCCTTGGTTACGCAGCGATAGCGTGATTTGTGCCACAGATTTGCGAGAGGTCGGAGAAGATTTTGGAGAGGTCGGAGAAGATTTTGATGTTGGAAAAGTTCTCTGGCATTCCTCTATTTCTGCTTGCCTTGATAATTCTTTCTTTGGCATGGAAGAAGTGTACTCTTGCTATGACGTCTCTCGCTGCCGTGTTGGGTAGATGGCTAGGTCTCCTGAGGCGATGTGCTCTGTCCAGCAGCAGTTGGTCCGGGTGCAGTTCGGGGGTCATCTGTTGGAACATGTCTTGTAAATACGTTTCCAGGTCCACATTTGTCACTGCTTCTGGTATCCCCCTAAATCTGAGGTTGTTCCTCCTAGACCTATCTTCCAGGTCTGCTAGCTTAAGTTTTTGAGCTGTTATGACGTCTTCCAGTTCACGCATTTTATCAGCCACACTGTTATGAGCCGTGAAAAATTCTTCATCTTGGATTCCAGATGCGCAGTGCGGGTCGCTATGTCTTGCAGGTCTTTTCTGAGTTCAGTTGTCAGTGTCAGCATTTGAGCTTTAAGGCTCCTCTGTACTGTGTTCGTGAGCCCTGCCATCATGCCCCTCATAGTTGCCACCGTGAGTGGCTGGTCATCAGTGCTCGTTTCTGGAGAGGCGGTGGATATAGGAGAGCCCTCCCGTGATCATGGCGTGCTGCCATCTTGTTCTGCGTTTTCCCGCGCTTTTTGTGGCGTGGCTTTTACCTGGAAAAAGGACGCTCTGTCAGCCTTCGTGGGCTTAGTTTTTGATCTCTGGGACATGGTGGACGTTTGTCTTCCGACTTGCTGTTGCTGGTGCTCGGTAGCCCAGTTATTTTAGTGCCCCGTGTGTCTTGAGCGGCGGGAGCTACTCCGGCATGCGACCGTGCAGCTCGAGCGCTAAACCACGCCCCAATCATTACCTTTAATATGCATTTTATTTCATCATATTCTTTACAGAGCTTGGGTAGAGCAGCACGATCTGTTCTCAGTACCCTTTAGTGTGATCCTTGACACATAGTGTTATTTCTGGTATTGGCCTTGTTCTTGAGTTTCTCTGTAACCATTTCCTTTGCTGTTTACCTGTCTGATTAAATTAACGTGTACCTGACTTCAGCTAATTTTTTTTTATTTTCCCTGTCTCTCAGTTACCCTGAGTAGGATGTAGGAGAAAGGAATGGAATGTTTGGTGAAAGTTAACCAATAGCATTGCATAGTCAACTACAGCATTCAGAAGGGGTCTTTGTGACTTTTGTCATATTTTCAGGTTCAGTAATGATTCAATACATGCAAGCATAACATGGTTTGGGTAGCCATCCACTCAGTAGGATGAAAATAAATTTTGCTCACCTGCATCATTGCAGGGGGCAACTATATGAGTAACATATCGGGCTGCTCTCACCACAGTTAACAAGAACCAAAAAGCCAAACAGGCCATCACTACCCAAGCTAACAGAAATCACAAATGATAACACTGTTGTTCAGTCTATTGTAATCCAGATATTCAGCTTTTCCAAGTTATATTCATTCAACATATTCTGCCATCTTCCACTTCTTATCGATTGATCTGAATACTGAGATTGGCATTAGTCACATTTCAAATAGCAATCATCTAATAGATAAATGCAGGTCCGAATTATTAATTTTTTTCTGCCTAATGGATATCTGTGACCCCCTGGCTTACACAATAGAAATCATTTGATATTTTAATGGTATCCATTAAAAATTTAATTCCATCTCAAGGTAATGAGAAGAGCTGTCCATAGACAAAGTAACAACCTGTCTGCTAGTACTCCTGGGCACCAGAAGAATACGTGACATTGTTGCAGTTCATATCTATCAGTTTGTTAAGTTCCTTAATGCAATTATGGACCTAATCAGCTATTTACATAATTATGTTACAGGAATCGTAACAAGAGTAGCAACGTGTATTCCAGATGAAACAAACACGCGCTAAGCATCTAATATGTACATTCACATATCATTATACATCAATGTGCTAAATTAAGTTGTTGAATGTTATACTGAGTTGGCATTAAAGTCAGCTGTCAGCACAGCACATGGGGAAATATTGGCTGCATACACTGTTTTTCTATCTAACTAGGGAGCTTGTTAGAGGAGCAATTTAAAATCTCTGTATACATACTCTGCATGTAGGCAAAAATTATACTTGTGAGAAGGTCTGGGTTATCATGGTAAATGCAAGGTAGGTTCAACCAGGGCAGCGTTCAGCCGTTATGGTTGTCATTGGCCTGCCGTCTGCAAGCCCAAATCTCTTTCATGCATACAGACCTGGTCAGGGAGATCATTTATCTCCCTCCCGGGACCTTGCAGAGCTGGGCAGCAGAAAGGGGGCAGGAGGCTCTCAACCTTCACCTCCTCAGTTGGCTTTTGTAGGGTTGCCGTGGTAACCATGGCAATGCTCAATTCCACATGGTGTCGGGGCTCACAAGAAGAGGCTTCAACCGGAAAAGCCACAAAGGTGAAGGCTGAGAGCCCCTACATCACAACTGGACCACCATGGAATTTGCTGTGAAAAAATTGCTCCCTTCTCAGCCCCTGCAAAATGTGGCCCATATCCTACCCAGCAAAAAGTCTCTCACACACATACACATAATGCATCCCTACATACACACACAATGCATTTCTACAAACACACTCACACACACAATGCATCCCTACACACATACACACACACAATGCATCCCTACATACACACACAGAAGCACACAATGCATTCCTACACACACACACACACACACACACACACACACACACACAATATGCATCCCTTACACACAGACACACACACTGCATTCCATTCAAACACACATAAACATACACTGCTTCCTTTACACACACAGATACACAGAAACACAATGCACACTGTATCACTTACAAACACAGAAACACACAATGCTTCCATCACACACACAGAAACACAATGCATCCCTTACACACACACACACACACGCAAACAATGCACACATATTACATCCTCTACAATAACACACAAAACATCCCCTACACACATACACTCCACTCCCTGTAGGTGGACTCATTCTACGAAGAAGTAAGTAGAAGTATAGATCAGGGTGTTGCAGTGGATGTGATCTACTTGGATTTTGTAAAGGCATTTGATACGGTTCCTCACAATAACTAAAATAAATTGTTCTGGATTAATATTCTTGTTCTTGGGTAGAACATTGGCTTAAGGATAGAGTACAATGCGTTGTCGATAATGGTAAATTTTCAAGCTGGACAAAAGTGGTAAGTGGTGTCCCTCAGGGTTCTGTTTTGGCACCACTTCTATTTAAAATATTTATAAATGATCTTGAAAGTTTTAGTGTTTGCAGATGACACAAAACTTTGTAAAGTAATAGAATGTGAGCAGGATATTGCTTTGCTGCAAAGGGATTTAGATTGGGGAACTGGGCACTAAAATGGCAGATTAAATTTAATGTAGAGAAATGCAAAGTTATGCACTTCAGGGTCAAGAATACACAAGCAACTTGCACACCCTAAATTGTAGTGAATTAGGGATAACAACACACGAGAAGGATTTGTAAATGGTTATATGCAACAAATTAGGCAGCAATATGCAATGTCAATCTGCAGTTGCTAAGGCCAGTAAGGTTTTGTCATGTATAAATAGGGGCATAAGAGGGGATATGATAACATTATACAAATATATCCAGGGCCAGTACAAACCATTATCTGGAAATCTATTCATAAACTGGGCTATACATAGGACATGGGTGGATATGGGTGGATAAGTGCAAGGTAATGCATCTTGGACATAAAAACCCAAGGGCAGAGTACAGAATATTTGATAGAGTCCTAACCTCAACATCTGAGGAAAGGGATTTAGGGGTGATTATTTCTGATGACTTAAAGGTAGGCAGACAATGTAATAGAGCAGCAGGAAATACTAACAGAATGCTTGGTTGTATAGGGAGAGGCATTAGCAGTAGAAAGAGGGAAGTGCTTATGCCATTGTACAGAACACTGTCGAGACCTCACTTGGAGTATTGTACGCAGTACTGGAGACCGTATCTTCAGAAGGATATTGATACCTTAGAGAGAGTTCAGAGAAGGGCAACTAAACTGGTTCATGGATTGCAGGATAAAACTTACCAGAAAAGGTTAAAGGATCTTAACATGTATAGCTTGGAGGAAAGACGAGACAGGGGGGATATGATAGAAACATTTAAATACATAAAGGGAATCAACACAGTAAAGGAGGAGACTATATTTAAAAGAAGAAAAACTACCACAACAACAGGACATAGTCCTAAATCCAAGGGGCAAAGGTTTAAAAAATAATATCAGGAAGTATTACTTTACTGAGAGGGTAGTGGATGCATGGAATAGCCTTCCAGCTGAAGTGGTAGAGGTTAACACAGTAAAGGAGTTTAAGCATGCGTGGGATAGGCATGAGGCTATCCTAACTATAAGATAAGGCCAGAGTCTAATGAAAGTATTTAGAAAATTGGGCAGACTAGATGGGCCGAATGGTTCTTATCTGCCGTCACATTCTATGTTTCTATGTTTCTATGACACAAGAGGTGATTTTATCAGAGTCCATACAGATGTTTAACCCCTTAAGGACCAAACTTCTGGAATAAAAGGGAATCATGACATGTCACACATGTCATGTGTCCTTAAGGGGTTAAAAAGAAATTGGATAAATACTTGCAAAAACATAACATACAGGGATATAATTTCCAATTAGTGGGGTAATAGCTGCTTGATCCAAGGAGACATCTGACTGCCATTTTGGGGTCAAGAAGGAATTTTTCCATAGTTTGTTGCAAAATTGAAAGCGCTTCAGACTGGGTTTTTTCCTTCTTTTGTATCAACAGCAAAAACATATGTGAAGAAGGCTGAACTTGATGGACGCAAGTCTCTTTTCAGCTATGTAACTATGAAATTATGCAACTATGTAACTATGTAACTATGTAACTATGTAATATGACTCATGGGCGGGCCAAATTAAAGGTTTGCACATAATTCCGTGCAGATGCAAAATCCATATGGATACAATAAAACAAACCCTGAGACCCCTGAGACCCTGATTGAATACATGACGCTGCACAAGAGTATCTTATTACTTAGAGTATAGCTATTAAAGGGAAAATGTGAAGAAGACATGGAGGATGTTAGTGGATATATTCAACTCATAGTCTAATCACACTAATACATCACAATAAAATAAAATTATAGTACTTACAATACAAGATGCTAACTATATAAGAACATCAGTGTCCCACAGAATATTGAGAAATGAGCAAACAGAATATATTAATATAAATACTTTATAATTCCATATAGCTAAGAATTAAAATAAAATTATAAAGTTGATATAGATATATCACAAAATCATAATTGTACATGCAATGCATTTTTCACCATCCAGGCACATACAAGCTGTATAAAGGGTTCATATTGAAGTGACAGCAATGTTTTCATCATAAAAAGCCTTTGGTTTGTATTCTGTACATTTCTCACAGGCAGCTTTTAAACAAAGGAGATGTCTCAGCAATGTCATGATTAGGCTATCGAAGCTGTAACATTTTTATTATGAGGGCATGCAAAAGAAAACGCAAGCCAATGAAAAAACTGCCACGACCATCCAGAAAACCCCAAATCTCATGGGATCTACTCAGTGATACCAATTTTAAATATATCAGGTGATCTCATTTAAAACGTCGATGTGGAGATAAATCAGGTTTAAGTCCACTCTTACAAATCACAAGAGGAGGAGCACACTGACACTAATTTAAAGAATCAGAAATTAAATAAAAGAGTGAGAGATTAAATAGAAAATGGAAAACATATGGAATGGGATGTTCCCATACTCACACCAGAGGGCACTAATCTAACTAATTAGTGTCATATCCCCAGGAATGCTGGATATCAGACTATTTCACAGCCGCATGAAGATGGCGCCCGCTACACACAGCAAGGATGAGGACTCTGAGGCATCCCAAGAGGAAGGGGACATACTCACACTGCCTTGCCCAGGTGAGATTGACTCGTCATGGATTCTGATGAAGACTCCTCACCGGTCACTAAAGGCGACATGAAACACCTACTACTGGATATCCGTAAAGTCTGGAGGTCAGACATCAAAGAAGCCCAATTAGAAATAAGGGGAGCGCCGCAAGAAACTCACGGAGGTAGAAACCAGAAACCGAACTTGGAAAAAGCAACAACACACCACCCAAACCCAGGTGGGTGACCTGGCCCAGTAGGTGCAGAAACTCTCCCGCTCTGTACTCACACTAGAATCCCGCCACAGAAAACTGAATATACGAGTGAGGGGAGTGCCAGAAAACACTGGAGGGGAAGCAATATTACTCTTTATCCAACGACTAGTTGCTTCGATGGGCCTAGAAAGAAACCAAAAGAATGAACAAGCAACTTTCCATATACACAAATCAGCGACCGCTCCACAAGGAGCACCCAGAGATATAATTGCAGTCACCAGAGATATTGCAGTTTGACATACACATGTCTACCTGACTATTAAGTGACAGTGATGCCGCACCTCTAACGTTGCAATGACCGCTATAGACAAACACCCAATGTGGGAGAACACGTAGAGGCTCTATAAAGATGGAAAAGGATATAAAAAGATAACCAAAGCCTTGAAAATGCCAGTCAGTACTGTTCAATCACTTATTAAGAAGTGGAAACGTCAGGGATCACTTGATACCATGCCAAGGTCAGGTAAACCAAGAAAGATTTCGGCCACAACTGCCAGAAGAATGAGCTGTATGGTTGAGTTGCCAGAAAGAAGCCTTTACTGTGCCAATGCCACAAAAAAGCCTGGTTACAATATGCCCGACAACACCTTGAAATGCTTCACAGCTTCTGGCACACTGTAAGTTATAGTGATGATACCAAAATAGAGCTTTATGGTCAAAACCATAAGCGCTATGTTTGGAGAGGGATCAACAAGGCTTATAGTAAAAAGAACACCATCCCAACTGTGAAGCATGGTGGTAGCTCACTGATGTTTTTGGGTGTGTGAACTCTAAAGATCTTGTGGAAATTGATGGCAATTGATGGAAATTGATGGCAGCATGTTATTAGAAAATACTGGTAGACAATTTGCATTCTTCTCCAAGAAGGCTGCGGATGGGATGCTCATGGACTTTCCAGCATGACAATGACCTAAGCACAAGGTCAAGTTGATTCTCCAGTGGTTACAGCAGAAAATGGTGAAGGTTCTAGAGTGGCCATCACAGTCTTCTGACCTTAATATCATCGAGCCACTCTGGGGAGATCTCAAATGTGCAGTTAATGCAAGACGACCAAAGACGTTGCATGACCTGGAGGCATTTTGCCAGGGTGAATGGGCAGCTAAACCACCTGCAAGAATTAGGGGCTTCATAGACAACTATTACAAAAGATTGCACACTGTCATTAATCCTAAAGATGGCAATACACAGTATTAAGAAGTAAGGGTATGCAGACTTTTGAACAGGGATCATTTCATTTTTTTTTTATTTGTTGCCATGTTTTGTGATTGTGCCATTCTGTTATAACCTACAATTGAATATGAATGCCATACGAAATAAAAGAAATGTATTTTGCCTGCTCACTCATGTTTTCTTTAAAAATGGTACATATATTAACATTTTCCAATGGTATCCAAACTTTTGAGCACAACTGCATGTATATTGTAGCATACATTGTATATGTTCTCACTTGTAAATCACAAATGTTTAGATCAGATTCATGTATAAGTTATTTAGACATAGTCATATCAGGCAGATTAAGAAATGACTTTTGGCTACTATTAATATTGGTTAAGGACAATGGAAAATGTGTTTCAAGAAGAACAGAAAAAATAACCGAATGTTTTACCTGTGAAACAAGACCGATTTCACCAGAGTGACAACATCCCGGCTTGCGTTGTAACCGGCACACACAATGGCAACATGGATTGTCTGAAAAAAAGAGATAATGTATTGTTTTATTGATCAATTTTAGCTCAACATGTTTGGAAATGTGGTTTATATGGACATCAATAATAGAAAAAGGGTCTTTTTTACTCCCTCTATTAAAAAAAAAAAAAAAAAGTGTCAGGAAGGATTTATCCTCATTTTATTCCAACATTTCTACAAAGCTTTTCTGTAGAGGTCAACTGTTGATAGGATATTCAGATATATAATTGCTATTTTTTTTTTATTATTTTTTTAAGTATCAATACAGAACAGAAAGATCAGACTAGGAAGACAATATGCTTGAAACATGGGATGTGATGAAAGGTGAAAAACAGATGAGAGATTTAGTAGCTTTCAGGAAACTGATTTACATTTATCTCTACAGACATATTCTTATTAGATTCAGACGTTCCATTGTTTACAGCAAGATAAGAGTGAACAGAACACAGGAATGTGTTGGAGATAAAGAAATAAATGATAAAATAATCAGAGAAGTTAGGTGATAATTCACTAATGCAGCAAGTTCATAATGGGATTTCTAAATTTAGGGCAAAACTCCAGGTTTGAGTTTTTTTTGGCATCAATACTTCCTGACAAACCCCTAACATGCTTTGATTATGTTGAAATGTTTGAAATGTAAACATTTCTAGATAAGAATCATGTCACCAAGATATTACACTTCTATCAAAAATTAGATGGTTAATATACATCTAAAAATTACATAACATCATGTAAGGATGAAATTAAAGGTTAATGGAAAATATATTGTAATCAGATTAGAGGAGAATTCCAAACAACATAACCATTGCAGCATGCATCAGTTGGTATTATGCCTGTAAAGCCCTTGTAAACCCTATTTTAAGGAGTCAAACATTTTAAGAATGGTTTGACTTCTTACCAGTGGTCCAATGTGCATCACTCCCCACCTCTACTATGGCTGAAAGACAGCATCAGCTGATGGCCCTCAGCTAATGTGCTAAGACCTGCACTGCCGGGCTTAGCTCAGTGAAGAGAGAAGAGAGCTTCTGGCTGTCAATGAAGGGAGTGGACCACAGGTAAAACGATTTGACTCCTTACAATGGGGAAACACCATTTGCAGTCCAGGCATCAAAACCTCTACACAGCGTTATAGCAGTTATGATGCTTAGAGTGTTCCTTTAAGTATTCTCAAATAGGGTGTGATTTTTGCACACAGACTAATACTCAGATGGTTGTATCCTTAATCAACTATAACAATCAGTCAACTATGACCCTCCAATCAAGTGGCTTGAAGATACACATCCCTTATGCTAAAATTAAGACATGGAGGAATTTAAGATTTAAGAATTTAAGATTTAAGTGTGTATTCACTGTGGTAGGGTGAGTTCTTCAGAGAGTGGAAAATTATTTTTGTAAAGCACTCATTACTGGGAGTATTCCTTTAACAAAAGATTGAAATAAACGTATGTATGATTTTCAGGTTATGCTGCTTATATAAAACACACACACAATATATATAGGTAAAAACAGAGAATATAAAAATAATAATAAAGTACATCCTGAGTTACTATTACCCACGTTTAGTTTATATGTTAGTATTACACATCTATGATCTATATGTTACTATTACTCATCTATGGTCTATATGTTACCATTACCTATCTATGGTCTATATGTTACTATTGCTCATATATGGTCTATATGTTACTATTACTCATCTATGGTCTATATGCTTTCATTACCCATCTATGGTCTATATGTTACTATTACTCATCTATGGTCTATATGTTACTATTAGTTAACTATGGTCTATATGTTACTATTACGCATCTATGGTCTATATGCTTCCATTACTCATCTATGGACTATATGTTACTATTACCCATCTATGGTCTATATGTTACTATTAGTCAACTATGGTCTATATGCTTCCATTACCCATCTATGGTCTATATGTTACTATTACCCATCTATGGTCTATATGTTACTATTAGTCAACTATGGTCTATATGTTACTATTACTCATCTATGGTCTATATGCTTCCATTACTTATCTATGATCTATATGTTACATCTATGGTCTATAAGCTTTCATTATCCATCTATGGTCTACATGTTACCATTATCCATCTATGGTCTATATGTTACCATTATCCATCTATGGTTTATGTTATGATTACCCATCTATGGTCAATATGTTACTATTACCCATCTTGGTTCTGAAATCCATCACAAGATATAAACTTAACTCTAGTAAAGGAAAAACTGTTGAAACAGCAAATAAATTATATATTTTCTAAATTAGGACATTCTTATTTTATATAACAGACTATGGCTCTTAACCCCTTAAGGACTAATCATTAAAAAAAAAAATCACCATAACAAACCAAACTTTTAAGTTCAAAGTCAAAAGTTTCACATGTATTTAATGGTGGCAGATAAGTAAAGAACTGCAAAGGCTGTACAGACCAGACTGCAGTGACATAATGACATTTTGCAGGTCCAGCCCTTAATGAGTTATACTGCTCCTCCTGCAAGGCATTTCCTGTGTGAGAGGCTGTTAGTGGCTGATGGGAAGTGATTCTTTCTACTTCCTGTACAGCCTCACACACAGCACTGGAGGAGCTGGGACATGAATGTATTTTACACCCTCTATAACTGTTCCTGCAGCTCTGCTATCAAGGCTGACTGGATTACAAAAGACACTGGTTAAGGCTCCAGGTACTTATCACTCCACACCAACCTAAACCTAAAGGGGCACAATTTAAGTGCTAAAAACTGGCGTCCTTAGTGGTCAGGCAAATGTAGGCAGGTGCCTACTCTGCCTAATGGGAAATCCTGCCGAAAGGGAAATACTGTCGCAGGCATTCTATCCACTAAGCGATATCACCAGCTGTAAGAAAAAAAATTATCTTACAATCAGATGTATTCTAAATGTGGCTAATTTTACAAAATTGTGAAAGGTTCTCTATACTATGAATTGTTACGTCAATTTATAAAAATGCCTACATACCAAAGAACAAACATGTCATCTCTAAAATATCAGCTGCTAAAATAAAAAGTACAATTGGCAATCACACCATGTGAGTAGAGGAATTGTGTAAAGCTTTCAGAAATATCAATGAATTAGGAAATTACCTTAAACTACAGCAAAGGGCATGTCTTTATCATGCAATATTTAAACTGTTGCGGAGTGGGAATTTTTATGTGTAAATGTGTACATTCCTTGAATGTAGAATAAACCATTATCTTGATATTTGTCACATCCTTAAAATGTTCAAGTATGATGTTTTAATTTTATCCTAAGAATAGAAATGAATAATAAATTATTCTGAGTTACACTGGAGACGCAGGTGTGAGTCGCTTCATTTTTCTATACTCTGGTACAGGAGCATTGTTTTTTTTGTTTTTTTATTTAGCGCAGAGGTCAAGCTTAGGTAATGTAGGAAAATAATTGTGAATCACATCACCGGGGGAAATCTGCACACCCAATGGCTTTCTGCTAAATGTAAAAAGGAAATGGCAAAGAAGGAGGTGAATTCTGGTGCTATAGAATGTAATTTTATAATACGCATGAGAAAATCTCTAGATGAGATGAACATTTTGCGATGATTGTGTTTAATGGTGTTCATTATGAACAGGATTTGATTAAACTGTTTAAGTCTAACCCTGTTAGGACATGCAGTAATCAGTCTATCAAAACAGTCATATGTACCTTCTGCACTAGTTAAATGTCTCTAGTTACGTCAAATCAGTAACACCGTTATTTTAACTAAGTCATCAATCTGACCAAAAGAGCACAGAGCACAAGGCAGATTATATTAAGAAAATGACCTCATGTTAGGCCTATGCAACCACAGCTTGATCACCTCCCAAGATGCAGTGGATTCACAAACTGATTTGCTCAGTTCTATTTTAATGTACATCAACGTGTGACTTGGTAACCTTTTGCAATCTTATTCCTTTGTTATTACCTATTGGTTCCATATTATTATTATTATTATTATGTTATTAATTATATAGCGCTAACAAATTCTGCAGCACTTTACAGTGGGTGGACGAACAAACATGTAGTTGAAACCAGACAAGTTGGACACACAGGAACAGAGGGGTTGAGGGCCCTGCTCAATGAGCTTACATGCTAGAGGGAGTGGGGTAAAGTGACACAAAAGGTAAGGATAGTATCAGACTAATGAGAGTTGCAAGAGAGGAATCAGTTGGGAGCTATTAACAGTTTAATTGATCAATTTTTATGAAGAAGTGGGTTTTTAAGGATTTTTTTAATGGAGACTGTGAGCATCTAACGGAGGAGGGAAGTGAGTACCACAGGAATGGTGCAGCCCTCGAGAAGTCTTGAAGGCGAGCATCAGAGGTGGGAGTACGGACAGAAGATAGATGTAAGTCTTCAGCAGAGCGTAAGGGCCTAGACGGGATATACTTGTGTATTTGGGAGGATATATAGGTGGGAGCAGCATTATGTAGAGATTTGCAAGCAAGAACCAGAAATTAAATTGAGCCCTATATCTTACAGGAAGCCAATGTAGGGACTGACAGAAGGGTGAGGCGTGGGCGGTGCAGGCGGACAGGAAGATGAGCCTCGCCGCCGCATTCATTATGGACTGTAATGGAGCAAGTTGGGAGCACGTAAGACCACTGAGGATTACAGTAGTTAAGGCAAGAAAGGCCAGTGGAATGGACCAGCACCTTAGTCACATCTGGCGTTAAGTAGGGTCGGATACGTGCAATGTTTTTGAGATGGAAGCAGCAGGATTTGGCGGAAGACTGAACACGAGGCGTGAAGCAGAGGTCAGAGTCAGAGAGAGTACCTAGGCAGCGAGCCTGCGTGGTGGAGCTGATGGTAGCGCTGTTGACTTGGAGGGAGACAGACACAGGAGTAGCAACACTTGAGGGAGGAAAGACCAGAATTTCAGTTTTGGTCAAGTTGAGTTTAAGGAAGTGGGCAGCCATCCAGTTAGAAATAGCAGAGAGGCAGTCAGAGACACTAGTCAAGATGGACGGGGAGAGAGCAGGAGAAGACAGATAGATTTGTGTGTCATCCGCATAGAAATGATATTGGAAGCCAAAGGAGCTAATGAGTTTACCAAGGGAGGAAGTATAGATGGAGAACAGTATCGGACTATATATACAATGACAATACCTAAACCTCTTCTTAAATGCAGCAGATGGCAGAGCACATTTACACTTTCTTGACATAGGTGATACCACTCATTTGTTTTGGAGTGTTATCTGTCCAAAATGTATTCATATATTGCACAATATCTTAAAGCCTCTACATTTAGTTATAATGTTTCTAAATCCCCAGCTCTTAAACCAAGAGTCTAAGATGGCACTTTTTTTTATAACAAGATACATATTTTTCTGGGTGCTACAGGATGCTCTGTGTCAGGACTTCAATGAGACCCAACATGTAGGATGTAATAGAAAAACGTATACCGGAACATAGAGTGGCCGGACGCTACTTTAGACAGCTAGAGAATAGTCAAGAAAAAGCCATGGTCGAGGGAGCCAGAAATCACAAAAACGATGTATACAAGCCAAGTCAGGAAAACAGATAATTAGGATAGTCGAGGTACGTGAGCTGAATCAATATAGGAGAATGGAGAGTAGTCAGTTAGCCAAAGTCAAAATACCACATAAAACAAACAGATATAAAGCACTGTTGGGAACTAACAAAATAACCACAACAAGGCAAAGTCCTATGTGTGAACCAGCCTTTTATAGGTTGGCTCTTTAAATTGGAAGCCACGCCCCCCAAACGTTTGAGTCTGGACATTTTGGCGGGCCGTGGCGTCATCGGTGTCATAATTTCAGCTCACACGCGACAAAGTTTTTAGCGTCATGACGTTGGCGTGCGCGTGCCGCATCATCAAAGAGGGTGGAGCTATAGCGAATTGCTGGAGTTGTGACTGGAAGCATGAACACGGCCAGAAATGTGAGTGAGCATGACACCCTGTCAATGTAAAAGGGCCCAAATCTTTGTAACTGAAATCATTTTGTGTCAGCACAAGTAGAATGTCATAAACACAAAAGGTATCACTATATAACACAAATGTGAAAAACAAGACCAACCTAAAAAAGGTATACGTCGCAAACACCTCATACAAAAAGATAAACAAAATTATTTACTAAGAAAATTATATTAAGGATGGTGAAAATAATATACAACCTGAATAACAGGATAAACATCAAAACCTGGTGATAAAATCTAGAAGAAAAGGAAACTGTAAGTGGTGAAGTATAGCTTAATGGATTTTGGTTATGGAACATCTTGAAGTCATTGGAGATACTATGTGACTCCAACCCTTTCCTGATGTTCCTCACATGCTCTGCTACCCTCATATTCACACACTGGATGGTTCTTCCTATATATAGCAAATTGCAAGGACATTTCAGTACATATATCACTCCCTTCGAGTAACATGTTAAGTGATCTCTAATTGTAAATTCCTTGTCAATATGTGGTGTTATGTCAATTATATGTATTTTCTTGTTTTTTTCATCCTACAGGCTAAACAAAGGCCACATCCCTAGAAGCCGTTACTTAGACTTACGCAGGCTTCATTTAATTTTCTTTTATTCACTGCACAGTTATATAGCACTGATGGTTTATTTGTAAGTGTAGTTCCAGCTACTCTTCCAGGGACATATTCTCTCTTATGGGGTTCATCTAAGGGTATTCTTTAGACAGCATGGAGCATCTGGATATTATGTGACTTGGAAGATTTTTTCCACAGAATAGCTTTTAGCCTTCTTTTGATGTAATTTTTGAGTTTGAGACCTTGAAGTCAATTCATTTTCTAGTTAGAATCTTGAAGGCTTAGCTATTACATCTGTGGTATTATAAAGAGGCTTTTTTTATGATAAATTGGGCGGCTACATTATCCTTCCTTTCACTACTGTGGCAATTTAAAAGTCCTTTTCTATCTAAGTGTACTTAACAGTATTATGCCTGGGGCTATTGGCTACAGTATTCAACTATATATGATACATCTTATTCTCGTGGTAGCATTTGTTCATTTTAGCTACTCCAGTTTTTCTGACAAGTACTCTAGAACTATTAAATCTACCGTATATACTCGAGTATAAGCCGACCCGAATATAAGCCGAGGCCCCTAATTTTATCCAAAAAAACTGGGAAAACTTATTGACTCGAGTATAAGACTAGGGTGGGAAATGCAGCAGCTACTGGTAAATTTCTAAATAAAATTAGATCCTAAAAAAAAATATATTAATTGAATATTTATTTACAGTGTGTGTATAATGAATGCAGTGTGTGCGTATGAGTGCAGCGTGTGTGTATGAGTGCAGCGTGTGTATGAGTGCAGTGTGTGTATGAGTGCAGTGTGTGTGTGCATGAATGCAGTGTGTGTGTGTATGAATGCAGAGTGTGAATGCAGTGTGTGCAGGGCCGGTGCAAGGATATTTGCCGCGGTAGGCAAAATTTTTTTTGCCGCCCCCTCCCCCCCCCATATGTCCTGACTTCCCCTCCTCCTCCCTCAGTGGTCCTTACCTCCCCACCCCCGTGTTCCTTCACCCCCCCCCCAGTGGTCCTGACTCACCCCTCCCCTAGTGGTCCTTACCCTCCCCTCCCCTAGTGGTCCTTACTTCCCCCTCCCCTCCCATAGTGGTTCTTATCCCACCCCCTCCCTCTCATAGTGGTCCTTATCCCCCTTCTCCCTCCCATAGTGTTCCTTATCCCCCCCCATCCCTCCCATAGTGGTCCATATACCCCCCCCCCTCCCTCCCATAGTGGTCCTTATACCCCCCCCTCCCTCCCATAGTGGTCCTTATACCCCCCCTCCCTCCCATAGTGGTCCTTATCCCACCCCCTCCCATAGTGGTCCTTATCCCCCCCCTCCCTCCCATAGTGGTCCTTATCCCCCCCCTCCCTCCCTCCCATAGTGGTCCTTATCCCCCCTCCCTCCCATAGTGGTCCTTATCCCCCCCCTCCCTCCCATAGTGGTCCTTATCCCCCCCCTCCCTCCCATAGTGGTCCTTATCCCCCCCTCCCTCCCATAGTGGTCCTTATCCCCCCCCTCCCTCCCATAGTGGTCCTTATCCCCCCCTCCCTCCCATAGTGGTCCTTATCCCCCCCTCCCTCCCATAGTGGTCCTTATACCCCCCTCCCTCCCATAGTGGTCCTTATACCCCCCTCCCTCCCATAGTGGTCCTTATACCCCCCTCCCTCCCATAGTGGTCCTTATCCCCCCCCTCCCTCCCATAGTGGTCCTTATCCCCCCCCTCCCTCCCATAGTGGTCCTTATCTCCCCCCTCCCTCCCATAGTGGTCCTTATCCCCCCCTCCCTCCCATAGTGGTCCTTATCCCCCCCCTCCCTCCCATAGTGGTCCTTATCCCCCCCTCCCTCCCATAGTGGTCCTTATACCCCCCCTCCCTCCCATAGCGGTCCTTATATCCCCCTCCCTCCCATAGTGGTCCTTAACCCACCCCCTCCCTCCCATAGTGGTCCTTATACCCCCCCCTCCCCATAGTGGTCCTTATACCCCTTTTTTTTGTTAGTATTAATTCTTTTTTTTAATTATTATTATTATTATTTTTTTATTATTATTTTATTTATATATTTTTTTTTTCGTCCCCCCTCCCTGCTTGATACATGGCAGGGAGGGGGGCTCTCCTTCCCTGGTGGTCCAGTGGCAGTTCAGTGGGGGGAGAGGGGGGCTGGCAGAGCTGTAACTTACCTGTTCTGCAGCTCCTGTCAGCTCTCTCCTCCTCTGCGCCGTCCGTGCAGCTCCTTCTGTCAGCTTACACTGTAAGTCTCGCGAGAGCCGCGGCTCTCGCGAGATTTACACTGGGAGCTGACCGAGGTGCTGACCGGACGGCGCAGAGGAGGAGAGAGCTGACAGGAGCTGCAGGAGAGGTAAGTTACAGCTCTGCCAGCCCCCCTCTCCCCCCAGTCTGTATTATGGCAATGCAAATTGCCATAATACAGACCTTGACTCGAGTATAAGCCGAGTTGGGGTTTTTCAGCCCAAAAAATGGGCTGAAAAACTCGGCTTATACTCGAGTATATACGGTATATCATTTTTTTTTAAACAGCACATCTTATCCTGCCACCCTTCTTACCCCATACAACTGCAGAGCTTAGCAGCTCTTTTTAAGGGTAAACACAGTTTCATGTATGTTAGTCCCTTCATGATATATTCTAATAAATTCTAGGTTTAATAATTTCGAATAGGGACTTCATTGTGTCCTCTGGACTTTATATCCATTGATCATTTCTGTTAATATTTTGCTTACAGTCAAACATGGTGGTGGGAGTGTCATGCTCTGGGCCTACATGAGTGCTGCCGGCACTGGGCAGCTACACTTCATTGAGGGAACCATTAATGCCAACATGTACTGTGACATACTGAAGCAGAGCATTATTCCCTGCCCTCGGAGATTGGGCCACAGGACAGTATTCCAACATGATAACGACCCCAAACACACTTTGGGCCCAATTTGGACATTTCCACTTAGGGGTGTACTCATTTTTGTTGCCAGCAGTTTAGACCTTAATGGCTGTGTGTTGAGTTATTTTGAGGGGACAGCAAATTTACACTGTTATACAGGCTGTACACTTACTACTTTACATTGTAGCAGAGTGTCTTCAGCGATGTCACATGAAAACATGAAAAGGTATAATAAATTTTTTACAAAAATGTGAGGGGTGTACTCACTTCTGTGAGATACGGTGTATATATATATATATATATATATATATATATATATATATATATATATATACATATATATATATATACATATATATATATATATATATATATATATATATATATATATATATACATATATATATATATACATATATATATATATATATATATATATATATATATATATATATATATATATATATACACACAAAAGAGAACTTAGTAGTTAATTTGTCCAAAAGTAGTCTTATTGATGGGAGGTAAGACATACAAAAAGTTGAGTGAAGGGTTTAGACATTGAGCTTTATTTATTTTTATTTCTTTAGAAACTTGAGACTTAAAGATTTTTAAAAGCAAAATGTTGATATAATACGTTTTGAGACCTGTTTGTTTGAAATTGTTGGTTTGAAACAATTTAGCTTGAAAATAAAAGCAAATTTTCATTTAATTGGTAACTAACGATGTACAGAAGGTTTCAAGGGAAAATCACCTTACCAAAAGCTTCCCGACTTGGCACCTGATGAATATAAAGCATTGAGATATTTATGCAAGTACTGTAATATAATTTTTAAACTGGCTGACAAAGTTCTTCTTGATATGGATGGTTATGTTAATGAAAGTCACACACACTTATCACAAGTAAATACCTATACATTGCAGGATAGAGATCGAACAAATGGAATATCCGTGGAAATGAAAAATATTGTGGATGATGCATTTCACAAAGAGGTGATCAATAAGACTTAACATTTTTTACTTAATATCGTTTGTGCCAACCACTGGTTCTGTTTTTATGTTAATGGTCAGGCCTAGCTAACAGAGTACTCATGTTTAAAGATATTCTACAATAAGCATAGCGGATGCTAGCAATTAGTAATCAACCTGTTTACACTCACTCTAATGATCCACAGTTTACCTTACATTTTAACAACCAGCAATTAAACAATTGTTTAGTCCTAGCTTGAATTAACAATCAGTAAAATGTATCTATGCCACTCATACTGTTATACGCACTGTCTCAGCACTGCTTTAATAGTCCTGCAGTATACTCATAGACAGTCCTTTACTCTCCCTAACAAAAAATGAGGCTAACAAATACTCAGAGATGATATAAACTGCGTTGTCTTTAACCTGTCTTGTATGAAACCTTATCGTCTCGACGTCTCCCCTTTCTTATTCTGTACCCTCATGATTTTCTGCCTCAATAAAAAAGAGATTGACAAAAAAAAAAAAAAATGTTTTACTTAAAGATAACCTGGTTATCCCTACAAGATATATTTACCCAAGATACACAACTCCATGGTAGGTCCTCTGGGAAGACCAATAATGGTCTTCCTGGACCATTTTTTTAAGCCATGTTATAATATCAGATTTTTTTTTCTATTGGATACTACTAATTTTGTTTTCAAAAGATTCAAGACATTTTTCTACTTCGAATCATACAAGTTTAGTCTCTTTTGATGTTGTGAGCCTTTACACCTCTATTGGCAATGGGAGCCATTTGGATAATGGTTGTGAATGAGGATAAAAAAAAAATTGTGATGAATATCTTATCAACAGTGTTGGGTAGAAATTACCTTCAGTTTGGTGACAAGTACTATATGCAAATTCGTGGGAATGCCATGGGCTAGAATGTGGTACCCAGATACACGAATATTGTCCTGTATATGTTGGAAGTAAACATAAAATACACAACTGATCTTTTTAAGTGATTTGTGAAACATTGGTAAGATATACAGGTGACATATTCCAAGTATCTGCCTGCCGGGGGACTGCCTGTGCTGTCTGGCAGTCTCCCTGCTGCTGGAAAATGAAAATAAAAAAAACAATATATGTATATATGAGATATATATATATATATATATATATATATATATATATATATAAATATATATATATATATATATATATAAATATATATATATATATATATATAAATATATATATATATATATATATATATAATGCCATACTAAGTGTATTTTTATATTAATATATACATATATTAATATAAAAATACACTTATAGGGGGGCGGAGCCTAACACCGCACCGGAGCAGACGCCATTACTCAGAGCTCCGATAAAAATCGTCTAAAATCCGCTGACATCGGGTCCACACAACGAAACCGGTGATCTCAAAAGGCAACGCAGCACACAGACCACCCCTCCATTAAGGCTGATGCCGTTCTTTTCAACGCCCGGCACGAAAACTCGCAAACGAGGCGGTAAGGCCTACCGCGCGGGCGGACAACACGGAGAGCGAGAGGAGAGGGACTGGCCGTGGCACATTTCTGCCTTTGGAGACCTGCAGTCATACCAGCTTAGGGCAGGTGAGATGGGACGAAAAACCCCAAAACCGACCCCGGCCGCCACAAAACCGCGGCTGGACATCAGCCAAATGCTGCAAACACCCAGGGTATCGCAGGCACCCACCCCCCGTGGGGCCTTACCGGTGCCCTCGGAAGAAGAACTCACATATGACAGCCCCTCACCAGACCCCCATGGTCCAGAACCCTCACTGGCACCAAAGGACTGTACCCCTGCCACGAAAGGGGATATCCAAACCATGCTGGCAGGCCTCCAACACAACCTTAAACTAATGTGGGAAGCGGATCTGGCAGCGCTCACCACAAAAGTCCAGGCAGTGACCGCACGCACTCAAGCCACGGAAGGGGACATAACAGACTTGAAACACAGCATCCACACAATGGGCGACAAGATCCAACAAATACAAACCGGTCCAGGAAAATCTCTCTAACCACGTCCACCTACTGGACGACAGGAGCCGGCGAAAAAATATAAAGATCAGAGGGGTACTAGAATCTGTGCCACTGGAGGAACTGCCCCACTACATTAGACGCCTAGTAACAGAAATACTGCCAACAAAGCAGGCTAAATCTTTTCAATTTGATGGGGTGTACAGAATCTCCAAGTCACCGCAGGCACCCAACACAGCACCACGAGACATTATACTCAGATGTCAAACAATGACAGATAAACTAGGGCTATTGGCTGCACTTCGGGGGAAGACCCCATCGGAGTTTGAATCATGTCGTCTTTCATTTTTCCAAGACCTAAGCAGAGCCACGCTCCTCTGGCGCAGGGACATGCAAACGGTTACCAAACAGCTACATACAGCTGGAATTACCTACAAATGGGCAACCCCCAGAACTTTGTGGGTGACTGCAAATGGAGAACAACACAAAGCCACGAACCCCCAGGATGGCCAAAGTATACTGGACTTTTTGGGACTCTCAAGCCAGAGTAACGCGACGGCTACACAACCTCACCCTCAACCGACGAAAGCTGACAAAGCTCCAATCTTCCGCAGGGACATGCAAACGGTTACCAAACAGCTACATACAGCTGGAATTACCTACAAATGGGCAACCCCCAGAACTTTGTGGGTGACTGCAAATGGAGAACAACACAAAGCCACGAACCCCCAGGATGGCCAAAGTATACTGGACTTTTTGGGACTCTCAAGCCAGAGTAACGCGACGGCTACACAACCTCACCCTCAACCGACGAAAGCTGACAAAGCTCCAATCTTCCGGCCCAGAAAGGCAAAAACTCCAAAGACATGAACTGAGACCCTTCACCGGCTCCCTTTACTCGATCTAGTGGTCCGGTACCAACCGTACAGACCTGTTTTACCTCTCGACTATGTTTAATACGTATATTTTCAGTTTATATTTAGTTTGGTTATGATTTAGAAAACACAAACACACTGGTCCCCTGGGGCGGAGATGAGACCCTCACGGGGGCGCCCTTGACTGCTCTGGTAACGACACCCCCCCCCCCCCCTCACCCCTAGGATATGGGGACATGCACACAGAGAGCCACCAACATTTAATTCACACCAGTCTGCAACTAGCGCCATGGCGCTATATAGCAGCACACACCAACTTAGGCTCTACACTACTACATAGGATTGAAATAGATGTGCCTGTTCAATGGCGACGAATAGCACTAACACTTAGCCACAATATGTCATGAGGGTGCTTATCACCCTCAAGGTCATCACTCGTTATGACATCCCAGAATGTAATGTTATGTTCTCTGTTATGATATACCTTTTGGTTCCATGACATGTCACACAAATGGAGAAGTTCTCTCACCCTAACTAGCCTTGCTTCCAAGCAGCACACATACTTACTCTATTCCACCGCGAAACCAATAACACTAGACTAACCCACTGTAACGCGGCCTCTCATGTAAACGCGCACAGGCTCCCGATACACTACATGGAAACGTACCAGGCTTAGCGTTGAATCAAATGTTATGCTGTATTTTGAACCACAATATAACAAAATGTGCCACTCTTATTCATGCTACACTGCTGTTTTACTCTGATGTACTTGAATGTGTCTGTTCAAGCTGTGTTGGCAATGCAGACTTCACCGTATTTACTTGCATGACAAAAAAAAAAAAAAAAATACACTTATAATTAAATTACACACATGTATATATATATATATATAAATATAATAATAAAGTATATATACATATATATATATATATAATAAAATATAAACAATAAGTAAATATAAATAAATACAAAAATTATATATATATAAGTAATTTTATCCTAACTTAATTTTGATATATACATATATATATATATATATATATATATGTATATATAAATAAATAAAAATGATATGATAGATATATATATATTTATATATATATATATATATATATATATATATATCCATATATATCCATATCCATATACACAAATAATTGCATAAATATGCACGTAGACTTCAAATATATAAATATGTATATATCTCAAAATTCTACGTGCATATTTATGGTATTTTTGCATAATTAAGTAATTTTATTGATTGCAATTTGAGGGACCTGCCTGACAACTCAGAGAGGATTTAATTTGCTAGCACTGTATTTAACCCTTTAACTTTCCATGACACCCTAAAACCTGTACATGAGGGGGGTACTGTTTTACTCAGGAGACTTTGCTAAACACAAATATTAGTGTCAAAACAGTAAAACATATCACAGCGATAATATTGTCAGTGAAAGTGATGTTTTTTGCACTTTCACTGATGATATCATTTTTGTTATACATTTTACTGTTTTAAAAACACTATTATTTGTGTTCAGCAAAGTCTCCCGAGTATAACAGTATCCCCCATGCACAGGTTTTATAGTGTTTTTTAAAGTTACATGGTCAAATATTAGGCTTGATTTTCCATTTTTTTCAATTTGCCAGATTAGTTATGTTGCCGTAGAAACAGTGAGGAGAACCAAGGCAGTAAAGTAAGGATGGAATTATATGTTCCTTGTATACCCTAGAACAGGGGTAGACAACCTTTTAGTAGTATTGTGACAAAACTAGATCTTGAAGTCCATTGGCGTGCCAGTCCTATGTTTTTAAATTGAATTGTGTATGTTGTCGTATTCTGTTTGTGATTTTTTGGGGTACCGCAGTTATTATGTTACTGTGTTATTTGTGCGTCTGTGGGATGTTATAGTGTATATGTCCATGAGTAGTTTGCGGTATTGTGTATGATACATATGAATGTGAGCTGTGTAGGAGCTGCAATAGCTGTTGTGGTCTTCTGTACTCCAGTGCACATTCCCGTTCACAAGTGCTGGGATCACTTCCTCTAAGTGCTGCAATGTAATTGAGGATTGTTCCTCACCACCTGCAATCATCGCTCAGTCCCACTGGGACTCTTGATAGGCCAGACCCTGTTTGTTTCCGGCATCCTTAGGTTCCGTGCACAGGTACCTCACATGACATGCTTGGCCTTAGGTTGCTGACCCCTGCCCTAGAAAATACATTTTGTCTCTTTAACAAAAAAAAAATATTAAGGGATAGAATGGGATGATGTAAATTACATAATGGATGGGAATGAATGCATGACCCGATGACTTGACTCCTGCTTTCTGGCCATTTCTGTTCATGCAAGAACACTGTCCTATGCATGTACAGCGATGGTTGACAGTGACATGCCTTAGCATCGTTGACATACATTTCCCTAACGTTAGAGTGTATGTCTAGACTTAATTTGGATAATAATCAGCTTCATTTTTTTTTTTTTTTATGATTCTTTATTTTTCAATGACAGACATAAATGAACAGTGCAGTTATGTGGCTTGCGCAGAAGCCCAGGTGTGGTATTAAAAAATTGTATAACAAGCTGCTTACATCAATTGTTTAAGCTATCTGTCTGTCGTCGTTTTTCAATACAGTATAGTATAGTAGAAAGTTCAACACTTAGAAAACAAATATATAACAAATTACGTAACTTTGAATCAACTGACATGGTTGTCGTTTGGTAGCCTTGGGATTAGTGTGTCGAACCTATAGGCCGGGTCACCGGTAAGCTCGGCCTACTATCAAGGAAAATGGGGTAGCGGAGAACTAGGTGTAGGGGGGGGGGGGGGGGATGGTCCTGGATGATGCCTGTGGCCATTTAGTCGTCAATATAGTTATCCCACGGTTCCCATATCTTCGTGAATGTCGTCGTGTTGCCCCTCATTTGGGCCGTTAGTTTGTCCATGAGATGGCATTCTTTGATTTTGTTGAGCACTGCGGATAATGGGGGGGGAGTAGGCTGCAGCCATGTGTGGGCTAGAGCCTTTCTGGCAGCTAAGGCTATCTTGTTGAGTAGTTGTTGTTCTGATCTGGGTAAGTCGTCAAGGGGTCTGGCCAAGAGGAAGGTCCAAGGGTTTAGGTCTATCGGTCTGTGTAGGATCTCTGATGCAAGCTGCTGGACTTTTTTCCAGAATACATTGATTGCGGGACAGAACCACCACATGTGTGCATAAGTCCCTTTTTCTCCGCAGTTATGCCAACAGAGATCTGTGGGTGTTCTTTTCATATGATAAAGTTGGACTGGAGTAATGTACCACCTCATCATTGTCTTATATGCCTGTTCTTGCATCGTTACGCAAATAGAGGTTTTGGAATTGGCTTCCCAAATATCTTGCCAGTCTATACCCTCTAGGGTTTCTCCCAAGTCTGTTTCCCATTTCTCCGTATAGTGTAGGGTCCCCCATTCCCGTGTGGTGGAACAGAGGTGGGAGTACAATAGGGTGATTAGGCCTCTCTGATAACGTTCTGTGAGGCAGATGCGCTCAAAGAAGGTTGGGTTGGTTTTGGCGGCCGCTTTCACTGTCGCTTGGGCCGCGTAATGCTTCAGTTGTAGGTATCTGAAGAAGTCGGCTGGTTTTAGGGTTGCTTTGGTTTGTAGGTCGGGTAAGGTGATTATCGTGTCTCCAATATAAAGTTGGAAGACCCTCTGGAGTCCGGCATTCTCTAGGCCTTTAAAGTCCCAGGGTCTCATGCCTGGCGTGAATGCTTTATTACGGTATAATGGGGTGAGGGGGGAGGACGTGGTGGTGAGTTTGTGTTTGATGGCATAGGTGTCCCATAACTGGATCGAGTTAGTAATAGCTGGGCACGCAGTTCTCGGGAGTGCTCTGTGCTCCCTTGGTGTCCAGATATAGAATTGTGGGAGATCCGATTTCATTAGAGCTGATTCGAGATCTACCCAACGTCTAGTCTCTGGGGGGGTGTGCCATAGGGCAATTTGTGCCATTTGTGCGGCTATATAATAAAAGTGTAGGTGGGGCAACCCCAGACCTCCTTGCATTCTGGGGCGATATAGGATGTTACGGGCTACCCTGTGTCTCTTGTTTTGCCATATGAATCTGTCTATTGCTCGTTGTAGGGGGATGAGGCTATGTTTCGTGATGGGGATGGGTAGAGCCTGAAAAAGGAATAAAATTCGGGGTAGTATGTTCATCTTAATTGAATGTATTCTCCCTATCCAGGATATGGGTTTGTCCGCCCAGGTCTCCATGTCCGAGATGAGTTTAGCTATCATGGGAGTATAGTTCAGGCTATGGAGTGTGGATATGTCTGCTGGTAATTTTACGCCCAGATAGGTAAGGTGTGTTGGCGTAACACGTATGTGGTAGTCTGATGTGATTCCGAGTATGTCTGTCTGTGTGAGATTTATTGGGAGTGCGCTAGATTTGTCTACATTGACTTTGTATCCCGAAATCGTCCCATATTCAGCCAGGAGTGGTAGTAGGGCCCGTAGCGTGTGGGTGGGTTCAGTGATGGTCAGCAGGATGTCGTCTGCATATCCCGAAACAAGGTACTCCTGGTTGTCCACCGTGACCCCTTTGATTTGCGGGTGTTCCCGAATGGCTTGGAGAAGTGGTTCGAGTGTCAGTACAAAGAGTAGAGGGGACAGGGGGCATCCCTGTCGGGTGCCGTTAGTAATTGTGAAGGACGGGCAGGCCGTCCCCGTAATCTTTATTTGCGCTGAAACGGAGGTGTATAAAGCGCGGATGGCAGTTATGTACGTATGGGGCATGCCTAGGTGTTCCAGTAGGGTAAACATGTAGGGCCATTGCACACGGTCAAAGGCTTTTTCCGCGTCGAGAGAAAGCGCTAAGGATGGTGTTTTTGTGTCCGCTAGTATCCCTATCAAGTCAATGTTGCGTCTCGTGTTCTCAAACAACTGGCGTCCGGGTATGAACCCCACTTGGTCTGCGTGGATTAGACTTGTTAAGTATGGGTTCAATCGGCTCGCTAAGATCTTGGCGAAAATTTTGCTATCATGGTTTATGAGTGAGATAGGTCGGTATGCTTCTGGCTGTGTGTGGTCCTTGCCCGGTTTCGGCAGGAGGATAATGTTTGCCCTAGTCATGTCTCTGTCTGGTGGAGTTCCCGTCATTAGGTCCCTGAACAGGGATTCGAGATGCGGGACGAGGGTTTCCCTGAAGGTCTTATAATAGCTGCCCTCAAAACCGTCAGGGCCGGGGGCTTTGTTGCTTTTAAGAGAGGAGATGGCTGAGTCTATTTCCTCTTTTGTGATCGGTGCTGCTAGTTCTGTTATGGCTGCATTGTGTAGTTTAGGTAAATTTAGGCTGGTGAGGAAGTCCGCTATTTTCTGGTTCTCTGTTGTGTGGGCTACGTCGTCTCGTGGGGAGTGGTTGTATAGTATTGTGTAGAAGGTTGTGAAAGTACTGGCTATGTCGGCCGGGGAGGTTTTCATGGTACCGTCGGGGGCTCTTATCTTGGTGATATGTGGGTGATGTGGTCTGGGGCGTAGTGTGCGGGCCAGTAGGGTGTCCATTTTATTGGACTTGTCATAATACGTTCTTCTTGTCCATGTGAGTGCTCTGGCTGTGTCATCTATGAGTAGTTGCCTAATCGTAATGCGGGTGTTCTGTAGAATGTGAAGTGTTTGGGGATTTGGGTCGGTTTTGTGGCGTTGCTCCGCCGTGCGGAGGGTGTCTAGCAGTTGTGTGAGTTTCTGAGTTTTTTGGTTTTTTTTATGGGTAGCTATTTTGATGAGGGAGCCTCGGATTACTGCCTTGTGGGCTGCCCACACTGTGGTCATTGGGATGTCTGGAGATATGTTTTCAGTAAAGTATGAGGTCAGTTGTTTCTGTATGTCCTCCACTACCAACGGGTCCTTGAGGAGGGATGTGTTTAATCTCCATGTCCATGGGGTAGGGCATTGGAGGCCGGTGAGGTAGATTGCGATGTCGGCGTGGTCGGACCATGCGATGGAACCGATGTCTGTTTTTTGCGTTTTCGTGTAGCCTGTATGGTTGGTCAAGAACATGTCTATGCGTGAGTATGTGTCGTGGGGCGGTGAGTAATATGTGTAGTCCTTATCTGAGGGGTGTTGGGCCCTCCAAGCATCTATGAGGCCTGTTTTACGAATAAAATGGTGTAATTGTTTGTCCTGAGTGCCCATGCCGTGGGATCTTAGTAGTCCTGGGCGTGAACTTCTATCAATAGCCGGGGCGGGTGCCGCATTCAAGTCTCCCCCCAGGAGGATTATCCCGGTGGGGAGGGCGAGGACCATATCTGACATATGGTTCCAGAATTGAGGTGTGTGTGTATTGGGGGCGTAAACATTGATCAAGTGGATGGGTTGCGAGTGGATCCGTCCGGTTGCTAAGACATATCTACCGTCTGGGTCTGGTGTCACTTTTGTTATGTGTATCGGGCATCGTTTGTGTGTGAGTATCGCTACTCCGTTATGTTTGCGAAAGGAGCGAGCCTCGGCCGTCAAGCGGTATGAGGGGTCACGGAGGGAGACCTGGGCGGACCGAGGTAGGTGTGTCTCCTGAAGGAATACAATGTCTGGGTTCAGCCTACGGAGTTCCCTGTATAATGTTCTTCGTTTGCGGGGGGCGTTAAGGCCTTTGACATTAAGCGAGGATATTTTGAGGGCCATGGTCATGGGGGTTTGGTGTGTGCTCTTGGACCCGGTGGGCGTTCGGGTGGTGTTGGCGTCTCCTTGTGGGTTGAGTGGCGTATGTGTGGAGGGGGTGGTGGGTTGCGCTCCCACCTCTGTTCCATTGGGAGCTGTGTTGGGACTAGGAATGGGATTGTGTCAGTTGCGCCTCTAGTTTCGTCCAGGACCGGTGTGGACAATAGGAGGGGGAGGGTGATTAGGTGGATGAAGAAGAGTAGGGGGTATAGAGGGAAGAGGAAGGAGAAGGTACGGTGGAGCCGTACTTGTCTGGTCTTATACCATGCCAGACGGTGGGGGGGTGCATGAACCCTCGTCTCCGTGACGGCTAATCCGGTCAGGAAGTGATGGGTCATGAACCTGAAAGCCGGTGTGGCCCCCTAATACCATAAAACGTTTGCTTATTATATCTTAAGTGTGTCATATGCTTTTTGATAAACCTAGCAGAATGTTCTGCTCCTCCGTCCCTGGTTCTTAGATGCTAAATGGTTGCAATGTGGAGGTGGGACTGGGAGCTCAGGTGAGTTTTGGGTGGGGGGGGGGGGGGCATATGGGGGGGGGGGGGGGAGGAGGTGAAAACCTTTATGGATGAGTCCCATAGTGTCGTCTCTTACGTGTCGAGACAGCTCTCCCAGCAATGAGCACAATAGCGCCGGGGGTTACTCAATTTACATTTCGCTCTTATTTTTGTTGTTTTATGTTTTTTTTTTTTTTTTTTTTTTTTTTTTTTTGGCTAGATAGGATTGAGGGGGTGAATGGAAGAGGGTCCCATCGCCTGAATACGTGGTTGGACCGGCCGGCGGGGGGGGGGGGGGGGGGAAGGAGGGAGGGGGGAGGAGGGAGGGGGAGGGGGGGGGGGACAAGGACAGGCCCGTGGCGGCTGCATAAAACATTACATGAGAAAACAGTACACATCATATTATGACAGAGCAGGAACATGTCTATTTCACACTCCCCTCCCCGTATGTTACACGGCTTTCCTTGGGTTGGCTTAGTGTCTCTGGAGTCGTGTGCTCTGCAACCTGCCCCAGCCCCCCATGCCCCCCCCAGCCACCCACCACCCCACCCCGCCACCCCCCCAAGTGGCCCCCGCCACCGGCCTCCACGCAAGTATAGGATGTGTGTGCGGTGGGGTGATGTTTAGTATGATGTGTTACGCTTACAGTGGTGTGTGTAACCTGGCTAGTTAACTCAATATATCCCACTGGTGTTATCAGTATACATTACACTTCCATGCGATGTCTGGATTTTGACAGCCGGTACAGAGTCTCTTTTTGGTATCAAGTTGGCAGCAATAGTTCTTAGAAAGTCTCACAGTTCACAATACCAAATAATTGGGGCTGTCGCCGTGGCAGGTGTCGTGTGGGTAGACAGGGCCTAGGGAGCCGGAGCAGTGTGTGCCAGCGGCCGCCAAGGAAAAAAGCAGTTCGCGTGCTGTAGCGTGAGGTTGATGCGATGGGGTCCATTACAAAAACGGGGTCTTGGGTAGCATGAGTCCCGTCCGATCAGCGAGTGGGGCAACTTTCTCGATGCATAGCGACCAGTTCATCTGCTTCTGGTGGATGGGGAAGGGTGGTTGCGACGCTATGCCGTTTGTCAGGAGGGGGTCGGGTGTGCTCATTCCTGGGAGGTCGGGTAGGCCAGGTGGGTGTCGGTCTGCCGCCCGTTTATTCTCCGGCGGTGTACCAGTCGCGTGGTAAGGGTTGCAAGGTTGGGAGGGTGGTGTCCGGCACCGAGAAGCCCTCTGGTACTGTAATACCCAGTCCTTGGAGGAAGGGCACAGGGTCAGTGCCTGGCATTAGGATAAGTGGTCTGCCTTGCTTAAAGACCATTAATTTAAACGGATGTCCCCAGGCATACCTGATCGTGTTGGCCCTGAGCAGTTCCGTAATAGGTCTCCATTCTCTTCTGCGTTGGAGGGTGATGGGGGCCAAGTCCTGAAAAAGGGAGATTTCCTTTCCCTGATGTGTGATGGGGTTGTCCCTGGCCTTCCTCAGCACTGCTTCCTTTGTCTGGAAGTGGAGGAACCGGGCTATTATGTCTCTGGGCCTCGTGTTGTCGTCTCTCCTGGCCCGCAAGGCCCTGTGGGCTCTGTCAATGTGCCAGTGCTCGTCTGGTATCTCCGGCAGGAGGGGGCGTAGTATCGTGAGGAGCAAGGCCGAAATTGGGCCTTCATCTTGTTGCTCCGGTAGGCCGCGCACGCGGATGTTGTTGCGGCGCGACCTGTTCGCTAAGTCCTCTAGAGCTGCCTCTGATGCTTCCAGCCGGGCTGTGAGCGTGTTGACATGGGCGGACATCGTGTTGTGAGCCACCGTGGTTGTTTCCACGCGGTGTTCGAGGTCTGCTGTTCTCTCACCCAGCTTGTGGATTTCGGACATCACCTCCTTCGAGGACCTATCAATCTCTCGAGCTAGGTAGCTTTTGACCGCCGCCAGTTCGGTCAGTATGTGGGCCATATCAGAAGATGCCAGGCTGTGAGGCTGGGGTGTGCTCAGGGTCGTTGGTGAGGCCTGGGCTCGTGGGCTGGATCCGCCGCCATTTTGGGAGTCTTGGCGCGGTGTGCGGGAGGCCGCAAACAGGTCGGGTACTGTGGCGGTGTTTTCCATGGTTTTTTTGCCCGATTTTCTCGGCTGGCGCCTATCCATGGCGGGTCAGGGGAAGGGAGGTGAGGTTTTTTTTCGTGTTTGGTCGGTTTATCGCTGTTGTGAGCTGTTGGTATAGGGGGCTAAGCGCGGAGCTCTAGGCTTGCACGTCCAGCTTGGTTCCCGGTCAAGCCACGCCCCCCAATCAGCTTCATTTTAAGTTTACAGTGTTGTCTTTTAGAAAACTGGCTGTTTCTTATAACTATTCATTAGACAGAATTCATTGCCATATAGTGCAAAAGCTACTATGTTTTACCAAAGTAACAGATTTATTTTAACATTTACGGAATATATTGCTTACAATCTATAGTAACTTCGGAAACTGTTTTTAGAAAAGTTCATTTTCCATGATGGATTTTGCGGTTCATGTGAGGAATATTGTAAATATACCTGTCATACTACTAAAATATGCTCTTCTCTCTACAGGCATGTAGTTTTTGATTTACCATCCCTTTAAACGCTATAAATGATATGGTTCTGTCATCAATTGATTTATTTTGCCAAGATGAATTTCGATTCCTGCATAACTATAATTTATAATTCTGCATTTTCACTTTCCAGGTTATTAGAATTGTTGCTAATCTTTTAAATGTTTTATCTTTGTAAAAATGAAATATAATAGAGCTAGACAGTTCTTGCTGGACTCCATTGCCTGTGGCCTTATGGATATAAAACAGGATTAATCCATTGCAGTTTTGAGTTATACATTTTGGCTGCATGCTACTCAGCTTTTTTTTTTTTTATTATAGCTGTCCAAATACAACAAAAATAGCTGCGATTTATACTATTTAGAAAGCCAATGATCCCAGTTCTTAGTAACAATCATCTCCACTCAACAGTTTCTCAGCAATGCAGTATTGCTGAGAAACTGGTGAGTGGAGATGACTGTTATTGGGTTATTTGTCACTGTTTGGAATAAGCCTCTTTTTAACAGTGACAAATAACCCAAAAACAAAAGACAAATATGGGGCCATAGCTAAAGATGTTGCAAGTACCCACAAAATAATGGCAGCCTGCCAACATACAAGTCATAACTTGGGGAAATAGTATCCTAAAAAATACTATTATCACAGAAGTACAGAGCACAACTCTAGTTATCATAGACATCTAACACCTATCATTAACACTGCATGAAAAAGTGAAGTCACAATGTAGTATAGGAATATGTAGCATTTTTCGGGCATCGGATTTGTACCGTGCTTATAATTTCCTGCTTTAAATAATTAGCATTTTGCTAGGGCAACTTTTACCTGGAGTTTGAAACTAATAATATTGATTTATGATGAATAAGCATATCCAAGAGTTCCCTGGGATCCATAGTCCCTAGGGAGTAACACACAATGTATATTCTGTAGCTTACTTCTAAAACTGACTGGCACTGAGGGAATTGGAACTAGATCTTTCCTCAAGCCTTGTCTATAAAACCTAGTACAACAGCACTGAAAGCACATACCACTGGTCTCACCAGAACTTCTGGCAGACAATTTCTTTCAATCTATGAGAATTACACAGGAAGTTCAGCTTGTAGAAGCCAACATGAGTCCCGCACCCCCTCAGAGTTTCATATACCACCAACGGCACACTGTGATTTAACAGTGTCCATAACTTGAGCCTTTGCAGCAAGAGTAATTTCATCTAGTTTAAAGGGATACTCTACTATCCAAATCCAAAATAGATTTTAGAGAAAATAATGTTTAGTAGATATACCATAAATAAAAATTTGCATGCATTTAATTATGCTTTTTATCATTGAGGTATATGGAAAAACAACTTGCAAATGTTGCAGTGATGCCTTTGCAAACCCTCCCTTTTTAAACCCGCCCATACTTTCTGCGGCTGTCCAATCACAGACTTCCCAATGCAGCTTAATGAGAAGTCTTTTCAAGGAAAATGCTGTGGTCAATTGTTGCATTTCGACTTTAGCTTCCCTGAGCTAACCAAACCAGGAAGTAACAGGAGCTGTTGTCGGACTGAAAGCCAGTGGGGTGTAATCAGGTTAATTAATAAGTGTCAATTTGTATTGAAATCTCTTCACACATAAGGCTTTTCAGCAATGTAACGTGCTTTAGGGGTCTGGCGTATCCATTTAACCATGTAAGATCTGTTAAAATACCCCTAGCTATTAAAGCTGTGGGTTCTCAAATTCAGTAAGCACACAGATTATCATCATAAATCACTTTGCATTGGCCAGTCACCAAACAAGGCCATCTATGGTGGAAATAAATGAAGACGTGGTAATTTCTGAAACCTCAGTTTAACATAATGACTGAAACACACCAGTGCACTCTGCGCTCATGTGCCACTGTTCCTGCTTGTGTAGATTGTGAAGAAATGTGAGCTATCCCGTAAGATGCCAAAAACCCTCGTCCTTGCATCTTGTCTTTAATCCATATGATTAGTGACAAAATACTGCGTATGATGATATGGGACTAGAGATGCAACAAAACAAGCAATCTGACTTCATGCTAAGACCTCCAGATGCAGACGTGGTGAATTTTAAAGGTTGACACTTGACTTTTGAAAAGTGAAACAGTGTTCAAAGCCCAGTACAACCTTTCTAGATTCATTCAGCTGTACAATGTTGTTTCCACTGTGTTTCTATTTTAAACAAATAAACCGTGTTTTGAAAGGGGTAACAAACATAAAAGCAGAGAGATTAAATGAGTCATGATGATTTAAATTTAGTCACACCTCTTTATGAGGCACAGCATCTCTTTTTGTCTTGAATTCCTATGCCATCTTTTATAATCCCACCCTGGGTTCCCTTTTTCCAGGAACTTAGTATGTGTGTGTTAGTGTTTAACAGGACGCAACAATAATGCATTCTTAATCCTTTCAGGATGGAGGCAATTGTACAAGTTCTGATCCAAAACAAAACCCTAGAATTTGAGCTATATGTCTCTTCAACCATAATTTACCTCTTTCATATCATGTCATATCATATCATATCATATCACCCACACTTCTTATATTTCATTTTGTTTAGAAGAAATAGGGCTTTGATTGCACATTTCACAATATTTATATATATTTATAAATTAAACATAATTTAAAGGGACACTATAGTCATCAAAATAACTTTAGCCTAAGGAAGGTATGTACTACACAGTTTTGGCGTGTAGATCATGCCTCTGACGTCTCACTGCTCAATTTTCTGCAATTTAGGATTTAAATAACTTTTGTTTCTGTGTATGCATCCCTAGGCACACCTCCCTGACTGTGACTTGCAGAGCCTGCAATCAGATGTAACTGACTCTTAATGTTTGTATCTCCTGCTCTGTAAATTAAACTGTAATTACACACAGGTGTATCCTGCAAGGTCTACCATGCTACAGAGCATGAGATAGCAAATTCTAAATTAGACAGAATTTGCAATAAAGGAAGTGTAAGCATTAGATGACTCTTTACATGAGGTGTTTAGGAAGATTGTGCAAGACACATAAAGGGAGGTGTGGCTATGGTTACATAAACAAAGTGATGTAAGTCCTAAATAGCAGATAATTGAGCAGTGAGACTAGAGGGGCATGATTTATACACCAAAACTGCTTCATTAAGCTACAGTTTTTTGGTAACTATAGTGTCCCTTTAATATAAATACAATCTTAGAAAGTGTAAGAAATTAAGAACTGTTATTTTCCAAGTACTGCATGCAAAAATAGGGCTTTCCCTTTTTTTCAGTTTATACACATTGGAATTTGCCAGATTGGTCTGCTGCGTATATGTTGCCTTTGAGACCATATGGCAACCCAGGAATAAAAATGAACCCCATCATTCTATGAAAAAAACTAAAAGTTATCATTTAGTAATTATAAAAAAAAAAAAAACACAGTGAGGAATATAGACAGATCTATAAGATTAGGCAGAAAGAGGCTAAATAAGCAAGTTATAAGAGCTTCCAAACCACACAGAGAGGAGAAAATAGCACAGTCAGTAAAAAAGGGGACAAAACATTTTTTAGATACATAAATGAGAAAAGGAAAGTAAAACAAGGATTACTTAGGTTAAAAACAAAAGAAGGAAGGTATGTAGAAGAGGATAAAGGTCTAGGTGACTGCCTCAATATTTTTGTTCAGTATTTACAGATGAAAATAAAAGGACCACTATAGTGCCAGGAAAACAAACTTGTTTTCCTGGCACTATAGGGTCTTTAGGTCCCCCCCACCCTCAGGGTCCCACTCTCGCCGTGCTGAAGGGGGAGGAAGGAGTTAAACTCTTACCTTTCTGCAGCGCCAGGCTCCCTCGGCACTGGGGAACTCTCCTCCCTCTTCTGACGTCAGCGCTGAATGCGCATGCACGGCATTCAATCAGTCCATAGGAAAGCATTTCTGAATACTTTCCTATGGACGTCACTGTTATTTTCACAGTGAGAAGCGCAGAAGCGCCTCTAGCGGCTGTCAATGAGACAGCCACTAGAGGCTGTATTAAACCTATTGTAAACATAGCAGTTTCTCTGAAACTGCTATGTTTACAGCTACTGGGTTAACCCTAGATGGACCTTGCACCCAGACTACTTTATTGAGCTGAAGTGGTCTGGGTGCCTATAGTGGTCCTTTAAGGAAAGGGACTCAGTTAAGAAAAAGAACAAATTAGTCATTTGTTACATGTGAGTTTACAGAGGAAGAGATTCTATTTCAACTGTCAAAAGTAAAGACAAATAAGTCAATAGGACCTGATGGAATACACTGAAAGTTATTAAAAGAGCTTAGTGGTGTACTAGCAAAACCATTAACAGCTTTATTTAACCAATCATTGTTAACAGGAGTATTCCCAGAAGATTGGAAGTTAGCGAATGTTAAGCCCATTCACAAGAAAGGTAGTGGGGAGGAGTCGGGCAACTATAGGCCAGTAAGCCTTACTTCAGTAGTGGGGAATGTAATGGAAAACATGTTAAATGATAGGATTGTTGAACATCTAAAATCACATGGATTTCCAGATCAGAGACAACATGGGTTTACTTCAGGGAGATCATGCCAAACTAATCTTATTGATTTTTTTTTGATTGGGTAACTAAAATAATAGATCAGGGTGGTGCAGTAGATATTGCTTACCTAGATTCCACTAAGGCTTTTGAAAATGTTCCACATAGAAGGCTTATCAATAAACTGCAATCTTTAAGTTTGGATTCTAATATTGTTGAATGGGTAAGGCAGTGGCTGAGTGACAGGCAACAGAGGTGTAACAGATGCCCTGTTCATTGGATTATAATTTTGTTACAATTTTGTTGCTGTCTGAACTCCTTGTTGCAAAATCCTTCACCTAACCCGGCATATAAACTAAAAACTGTGTTTGTATACCGAACGTTTTACCGAACGTTCGACCACCCAAGCCAGTTGTGTGCCATCAATTGACTCATTTGACTTTATGCCAAACCGCAACTCCAGCGTTCTAAGTGGTTACCTGGGTGGCCTTGTTTTGTCAAACGCGTCCAGCGGGATTTGGTCATCGAGTGTCTGGAACTATTTTCGGACTTCCAGGACCACTTAGATTCGTGATAATTCATCTGAAGAAGGCGGCATTCGGTAGAAATAACATACGAATGAAGCGGCACACGACCATCACACGCACAAACTATTATGTGAACTGTGGTTCGACATTTTATAACGCACGAGCTGAATTAATGGAACTATTCTGGGCAGGAGCCTCGTGTGCGGCTGGGCAGAAATGGGACTACCATCTAACTTTCGAACCCCTAAACCGATTTGCATGATTTTTTAACATGTTGTTCCCCTAGCTATGGGCTATTAGAAAATGTATGTTTTATGGGGTTTGGTTATGGTTTTAGGGCATTTCTGAAAATGTGTAAACATTTTCATTTTTTTCGTTTGGAGATAATTGAGTTGATACAGTAATTAACTAAATTATCTCCCAAGCAGAGGGGAGGGATTGTGTGTAATGTATGGGAGTGACTCATTACATGACTTTATGTTTATTGGTTGTTCACAGTTTTTCCCTGTGCCCAATAAGGTCTACCTGGGTTGCATAAAAGGCCAGCATGACCCCATTAAAAATCAGTTCTGCTTAACCCTCAACACGTAGCCTTGTCTCGTGCTTGTAGGGAACCGGCTTCACAGCTAATCACTAGCTCTTGTAAGAGCTCTACTACACCTTCAACTACTTGTTCAGCTGAGATGACATCTGGAGAATATAGCAGACAGCTCCTCTCAAGTGAAAAGGACTTCTCTAACGGCATACACCCCTCTGATACACAGGGTGGCTGTTACAAGAGGGTTGTAGTCAATGGAGTATATTCGAAGTATGGGCTTGTCACCATTGGGGTACCTCAGGGATCTGTACTTGGACCCATTCTCTTTAATATTTTTATTAGTGATATTGCAGAAGGTCTTGGTGGTAAAGATTTGTCTTTTTGCTGATGATACTAAGATATGTAACAGGGTTGATGTTCCAGGAGGGATAAGCCAAATAGCAAATGATTTAGGTAAACTAGAAAAATGGTCAGAGTTGTGGCAACTGACATTTAATGTGGATAAGTGCAAGATGATGCATCTTGGACGTAAAAACCCAAGGGCAGAGTACAGAATATTTGATAGAGTCCTAACCTCAACATCTGAGGAAAGGGATTTAGAGGTGATTATTTCTGATGACTTAAAGGTAGGCAGACAATGTAATAGAGCAGCAGGAAATGCTAGCAGAATGCTTGGTTGTATAGGGACAGGTATTAGCAGTAGAAAGAGGGAAGTGTTCATGCCATTGTACAGAACACTGGCGAGACCTCACTTGGAGTATTGTACGCAGTAATGGAGACCGTATCTCCAAAAGGATATTGATACTTTAGAGAGAGTTCAGAGAAGGGGTACTAAAATGGTTAATGGATTGCAGGATAAAACTTACAAGGAAAGGCTGAAGGATCTTAACATGTATAGCTTGGAGGAAAGACAGAAATATAGATAGAAACATTTAAATACATAAAGGGAATCAACACAGTAAAGGAGGAGACTATATTTAAAAGAAGAAAAACTACCACAACAACAGGACATAGTCCTAAATCCAAGGGGCAAATGTTTAAAAAATAATATCAGGAAGTATTACTTTACATGAGAGGGTAGTGGGTGCATGGAATAACCTTCCAGCTGAAGTGGTAGAGGTTAACACCGTAAATGAGTTTAAGCATGCATGGGATAGGCATAAGGCTATCCTAACTATAAGATAAGGCCAGGGACTAATGAAAGTATTTAGAAAATTGGGCCGAATGGTCCTTATCTGCCGTCATATTCTATGTTTCTATGTTTCTCTTATGCCATACCGTTTGCAAAAGTAGAGAACCTGGGGTATTCAAAATGGGGTATGTCCAGAATTTTTAGCAGCCACTTAATCACAAACCATGGCCATATTCATATAAGACTGCTCATTCACCAATTATATTATAGTCTTTATACGTTTTACTGCTCTAAAACACTCATATTTGGGTTCAGCGCTGTCTTACTAGGGTCATTGTGATCACATGACTCAGATAGGTTGGATTGCGTGCATATTCTGTACTGTTCTATATAAACAATTACATAAATACCTATTGGTGAGTTATGAATTCAAAGCACTTTATTTTGCTCATACGATTTCAACAGAAATTACCACTTTTATAAATTAATCTTGTTACTTGCCCCTTTCTGTCAATCAGAATCCTCATTTTACAATAAGGTCCTGCTAGTTGCTGGCTTGTTTAGCACAGTGGAGCTAAACTCAAGAGGCAGCAATTTCTCAGGGCATGTGTCATGCAGAAACCTAAGCTTTGGAAAGTGTTTGACTGGACAGCCACAGAAAGTCTGGCCAGGTTTACAAGGGGAGGGCTTGCAAAGGTTTCAGACAAGAAACAGCTTTTGCATGTTGTTTTTATATAAGATTCAGTTTGGCCATGCTTAATGTAGTTCTTCTGGTGTGTATAATCATTACCGTCAGGTATTTTCATGCAAACACTGCCTTTTCAGATGGCCACTGGATGTACTTCAGGATGCTGAATTTTCCTCATAGAGATGCATTGATTCAATGCATCTATATGAGGAGGTGCTGATTGGCCAAACTGGTGTTTGATTCCACCCCATCGTGCCTCCTTGCAGATTTTAGCCAATCCAGTGCTTTCCCTGTGGGAAAGCATTGGATTGGCAAAAAATCATAAATTCTGATGATGTCACCAAGGAGGCAGATTGGGGGCAGGGCCAGCGCACCTACACAGCGCTGGAAAAAAGGTATGTTTTAACCCCTTCTAAGGGGACTAAGGGGGTGAAGGCAAATGGTGGTTTTAACAATATAAGTCCAGGAATATATGTCTGTGTTCCTGATCCTATTGTGTTCCTTTAAACTCCTGCTTGGCCTTATATTAGTGCTTCTTGTGATTCCTGACCACTAGCACATTTATGTGCACTAGATTAACCTGGTTATCACTTTCTTGCTTGATTCTTATGTTCACTGATTTTGGGTTCCCTGACATGGCATTTACTTATCCTGATTACCCATTGTCCTTGACTTGGCTTGTTATTACTATTTATCCCTCTCTCAGGCACTTTCAACCTCAACTGCTCATGAATATTCTGTTTGCATGTTACATACCGTATATACTCGAGTATAAGCCGACCCGAATATAAGCCGAGGCCCCTAATTTTACCCCAAAAAACTTGGAAAATGTATTGACTCGAGTATAAGACTAGGGTGGGAAATGCAGCAGCTACTGGTAAATTTCTAAATAAAATTAGATCCTAAAAAATTATATTAATTGAATATTTATTTACAGTGTGTATATATAATGAATGCAGTGTGTGCGTATGAGTGCAGTGCGTGTATGAATGCAGTGTGTGTGTGTATGAGTGCAGTGTGTGTGTTTATGAGTGCAGTGTGAGTGCAGTGTGTGTGTGTGTATGAGTGCAGTGTGTGCGCGTATGAGTGCAGTGTGTGTGCGTATATATTAATTGAATATTTATTTCCAGTGTGTGTATATAATGAGTGCAGTGTGTATGAGTGCAGTGCGTGTATGTATGAGTGCAGTGCGTGTATGTATGAGTGCAGTGTGTGTGTATGAGTGCAGTGTGTGTGTATGAGTGCAGTGTGTGTGTATGAGTGCAGTGTGTGTGTATGAGTGCAGTGTGTGTATGAATGCAGTGTGTGTGTATGAATGCAGTGTGTGTGAGTGCAGTGTGTGTGTATATGAATGAAGTGTGAGTGTGTGTGATGCAGTGTGTGTTTGTGTATGTGTTGGTGGGGGTGGGCATTTTGATATATTATTATTTTTTTTATTAATTATTATTTTATTTTTTATTTTTTAAAAATTATTATATTTTTTTATTATTATTATTTATTATTTAACTGAATTATACATTTTTATTTTTTTATTATATTTTTTTTTCGTCCCCCCTCCCTGCTTGATACATAGCAGGGAGGGGGGCTACTTCCCTGGTGGTCCAGTGTCATTGGTAGTTCAGTGTGTCACGATTCCGGGAACCCAACACGCTAACAGACACACACACACACACAGAAAAGGTGCCGTACCGGACCTTAGAGTGGCCAGGCTAAGCACACACAGTATAGTCAGGAGACAAGCCGAGTCAGGGGAACCAGAAAACAGGATAACGATAAACAAGCCGAGGTCAAAGGGTAGGAGAAAGTCACAAAGTCAGATTAACAAGCCAGAGAGTACGTAACCAGAAATCACAAGTTCAGAATCAATACTATATAGCAAAGACCACAACAGGGCAGGGAGGAACAGGAAAGGTGAGTATAAATACCCTAGGTTAAATTCTGATTGGATAACTTCCAATCAGTATTAACAATCACACGTGGGAGATATCTAAGCCTCCCACTGTGATTGTGGTACTGTTGCTTTAACGCCGGGTCACTCACGTGACCCCGGCGTTTGCATAAATCAACGACCTTCCAGCGTGCAGCGTTATACATGCTGCCGCTGGGAGGCGTGACGGATGCGAGCGGCGAGCGGCGACAGGTAGGAGGAGGGGAGACCGAGGGCGGCGATGGACTGAGGGTGAGTGCTGCGAGCAGCCTCCCCTACTAGCCGCCCGCGGACCCCTGACATAACCCCCCCCTCGAGGACCGCCCACGTCAGAGGCAGAAACCCAGGACCGCTCCTCAGGACCGTATCCCTTCCAGTCAATCAGATACTGCAAGCGACCCCGAGAAAAACGAGAATCAAGCAGGGCAGCCACGTCGTACACGTCACTAGAGGCTGCGCGGAGGGAAACTGGACACCTGAGAGGACCAGAGAATCGATTACAGAGCAGGGGCTTCAAAAGGGAGGTGTGAAAGGTGTTAGGAATACGCATGGAAGGAGGTAAGGCCAGGGAGTAGGACACAGGATTGACCCTACGCAATACCTTGAAGGGGCCAAGGAACCTGGGTGCGAATTTCATTGAGGGGACCCTGAGGCGGAGATTCTTAGAGGACAACCAAACCCTATCACCCGGAACATAAGAAGGAGCAGCACCTCTACGGCGATCAGCAAATCTCTTCTGAGCAACAGCCACCCGAGAAAGAGTAGCATGGACCTGATCCCACATCTTCCGTAAGGAGGTTAGGTGCTCGTCCAAAGCGGGTATTCCCTTGTCGGAGAATACGCCGGGAAGGACAGAGGGTTGGAACCCATAAGCAACCAAAAAAGGACTTAAGCCAGTGGACGAATGAGTCACGGTGTTTCTGGCGAATTCAGCCCAGGGAAGGAGGTGAGACCAGTTGTCCTGTTGTGCATTCGTGAAGCAGCGTAAATACAACTCCACAGATTGATTCGCCCGTTCGGCAGCTCCATTGGATTGTGGATGATAGGAGGAGGTAAATGACAAGGAAATCCCCATCTCAGCACAAAAGCCCCTCCAAAACCGAGAGACAAACTGAGGACCCCTGTCGGATACGATATCCTGTGGTATACCATGCAAGCGGAAAACCTCATTGGCAAACACCCGAGCCAACTGAACCGCAGAAGGTAGTTTTTTGAGTGGAATAAAGTGTGCCATCTTAGAGAACCTATCAGTCACAGTCAAAATTACTGTCATTCCATCGGATGAAGGAAGATCAACAATAAAGTCCATGGATAGGTGGGTCCATGGTTTCTTGGGTACGGACAAAGGCATCAGGAGACCCTGGGGTTTAACAGTAGGGGACTTACACTGTGCACAAACACGACAAGCCTGCACATAATCCACTACGTCTTTCTTAAGTGAAGGCCACCAGAATGTTGAAGGAGACCCTTGTATGTTTTGGTAACCCCTGGGTGACCAGCCGTTTTGGCGGTGTGAAATAAAACCAACAATTTCTTTCTATCTCTTTCTTTCACGTATAATCTATCAACAGGTGTCTCAGAGGGTGCTTGGGTTTGGTATGCCTTGATACCATCCAGGAAAAGGGACGAAATAACCAAACGGGTAGCGGCTATTATCTTAGACGTGGGTACAATGGGTTCAGGAGCGGGGGCAATAGACTCCAAAGGTTCGTATTGTCGGGAGATAGCATCAGCCTTGACATTACGGTACCCAGGCCTATATGTGATAATGAACTGAAAGCGTGAAAGAAATAAGGACCATCTGGCTTGACGAGAGGACAATCTTTTAGCATCAGCTATATAGGAGAGATTCTTATGATCAGTTATAACCAGGATTTCGTGTCTGGCTCCTTCTAATAAGTATCTCCACTCTTTAAAAGCCATCACAATAGCTAATAGTTCCCTGTTCCCGACGTCGTAATTTTTCTCCGAATCAGATAGTTTTTTAGAAAAGTAGCAACAGGGATGGAGGGGTTCATTATAGGATAGTCTTTGTGATAATACAGCTCCCACACCTGATTCTGAAGCGTCTACTTCCATTACAAAGGGAAGGGAAGAATCGGGATGGTGTAACACAGGGGCAGTGGCAAATGCCTTTTTGAGAGTCTCAAAGGCTTTAATGGCTTCAGGAGTCCAAACCCTGGGGTGCAAACCCTTTTTAGTCAGTTTAGTGATAGGAGCAATGACTGATGAAAAGTTTTTAATAAACCTGCGGTAATAATTGGCAAAACCTATAAATCGCTGTATTGCTTTAAGGCCTTGAGGAAGAGGCCAAGACAACATGGCTTCTAATTTTGAAGGATCCATGCTGAACCCCTGTTCAGAAATGATGTACCCTAGGAATTGTACTGATTTTTGGTCGAATAAACATTTCTCCAATTTACAATAAAGACCATTTTGTAGCAATCTCTTAAGTACCTTCCTCACATGGGCATGATGAGACTCCAGATCAGGAGAAAACACAAGTATATCATCGAGATAGACCACGGCACAGACATGTAGTAAATCTCTAAGGACATCATTGATGAGGTCCTGAAAGACAGCAGGAGCATTACACAGTCCAAAAGGCATGACTAGATACTCGTAATGCCCACTGCGTGTATTGAACGCTGTCTTCCATTCATCGTTTTCTTTTATACGAACCAAGTTATAAGCCCCCCTGAGGTCTAGTTTGGTAAAAAATCTAGAACCTTTGACACGGTCAAACAACTCAGTAATGAGAGGGATAGGATAAGCATTTTTAACTGTTATATTATTCAGGCCTCTATAGTCTATACATGGCCTTAAATCGCCCTCTTTCTTGGCAACAAAAAAGAAACCAGCACCAGCCGGAGAGGAGGACCTTCTGATAAAACCTTTACGTAAGGATTCCTGTATGTACTCCTCCATGACCTGGTTTTCTTTCTCAGAAAGCGGGTAGACCTTGCCCCTAGGAGGCATCTTTCCAGGTAACAAGTTTATGGCACAATCATAATCCCGATGTGGGGGTAGTCTATCAGCTTCCCTTTTTTCAAAGACCAATGCGAGGTCTGCATAGACAAGGGGGACAGAAACAGAAAGGGGTTTAGCTGTAGGCACATTGAGTAAACAAACGGGACGTAAACGGACCATACAGTCTCGTTGACAGGATTCCCCCCAGGAGAGTATATCCAAACAACCCCAATCAAGTACCGGGTTATGCTTAACTAACCAGGGGAAGCCCAGTATGATGGAAGCTGTAGGGGAGTCAATTATTTGGAAGGTTATCCTTTCTTTGTGTAAAGCACCCACGGCCATTACCATTTCTTGGGTCTCATGGGTCACCAGGGGTTTCTCAAGTGGTCTACCATCTATGGCCTCAACGGCCAAGGGTGTGGCCTTTTGGATCAGATTCAAGGCTGCGGTTTTAGCAAAGTTCTCATCGATAAAGTTATCTGCAGCACCTGAATCGATCAAGGCTTTAGTTGTAATCGTGGTTTGATTGACCAAAAGAGTAACCGTAATGAATGGTCTGGAGATGGACACATGAGGGGAAAAAACCATAACACCCGAGGCCGACCCCTCTCTAGGCCTTAGGTGCTGTAGTTTCCCTGCAAACTAGGACAGTTACTTCGGAGATGCCCCCTCTTACCACAATAAAGGCACAAGCCCTCCCTTCTGCGGTATGTCCTTTCAGCTTCAGATAAGCCTACAGCACCTAATTGCATAGGTTCGGGAGGTGGTTGAGTAGGGGGAGGTAACGCTAGTAGTGCAGTACTGGGTAAAGCAGGTAACCCCTGTGTATTCATTCTTCTTTGACCAAGCCTCTCTCTTATACGGTTGTCAATTAGAATGATATAATCTATTAGATCATCCAGAAGAATAGGCAATTCCCTGAATGCTATTTCGTCTAATATGTAAGCGGCCAAACCCTCCTGAAAAGCTGTTACGAGAGAGTCGTTATTCCAAACCACTTCAGCTGCCAGAGTGCGGAATTCAATGGTATAATCCGCTACTGATCTACTGCCCTGTCGGATCCTGAGCAGAGCTTTGCCAGCAGAAGCAACCCGGCCGGGCTGATCAAACGTACGTTTGAAAGCTGTTAGAAAGTCTGCAAAGGACATTGGGGACGTGTTCTCCCACATGGGGTTGGCCCATGCTAGAGCTTTTCCTGACAAATGGTTGATCAGAAAAGCAATTTTGGCTCTGTCAGTGGGGTATGAGCGCGGATTCATCACCAAATGAATATCAATTTGGTTGAGGAAACCACGGCACGATGCTGGATCACCGCTATAGCGCTGAGGTGGCGTCATGTGAACCACGTGAGCAGGAGCGGTTACCGGATCAGGGCTGGGTTCTGGCCCAGCAGCAACAACTTCTTGAACGGCAGGTTGCAAGTGGGCAGTACGAGCCAGTATGGTTTGTAAAGCCTGGGCAAACTGATCCATACGATGGTCTAAACCATCCATTCTAGCCTCCTGATTAACTAGGAGCTGTGGAATGTCAGCAGGTTCCATAATGGCCCTGTTGTAATGTCACGATTCCGGGAACCCAACACGCTAACAGACACACACACACAGAAAAGGTGCCGTACCGGACTTAAGAGTGGCCGGGCTAAGCACACACAGAATAGTCAGGAGACAAGCCGAGTCAGGGGAACCAGAAAACAGGATAACGATAAACAAGCCGAGGTCAAAGGGTAGGAGAAAGTCACAAAGTCAGATTAACAAGCCAGAGAGTACGTAACCAGAAATCACAAGTTCAGAATCAATACTATACAGCAAAGACCACAACAGGGCAGGGAGGAACAGGAAAGGTGAGTATAAATACCCTAGGTTAAATTCTGATTGGATAACTTCCAATCAGTATTAACAATCACACGTGGGAGATATCTAAGCCTCCCACTGTGATTGTGGTACTGTTGCTTTAACGCCGGGTCACTCACGTGACCCCGGCGTTTGCATAAATCAACGACCTTCCAGCGTGCAGCGTTATACATGCTGCCGCTGGGAGGCGTGACGGATGCGAGCGGTGAGCGGCGGAGAGGAGACGCCGCTCGCCGACAGGTAGGAGGAGGGGAGACCGCGGGCGGCGATGGACTGAGGGTGAGTGCTGCGAGCTGCGAGCAGCCTCCCCTACTAGCCGCCCGCGGACCCCTGACACAGTGGGGGGGAGAGGGGGCTGGCAGAGCTGTACTTACCTGTCCTGCAGCTCCTGTCAGCTCTCTCCTGCTCCGCGCGGTCTGTGCAGCTCCCTCTGTCATCTCCCAGTGTAAGTCACTTACACTGGGAGCTGACCGAGGTGCTGAACGGACGGCGCGAAGGAGGAGAGAGCTGACAGGAGCTGCAGGACAGGTAAGTACAGCTCTGCCAGCCCCCCTCTCCCCCGGTCTGTATTATGGCAATGCAAATTGCCATAATACAGACTCTGACTAGAGTATAAGCCGAGTTGGGGTTTTTCAGCACAAAAAATGTGCTGAAAAACTCGGCTTATACTCGAGTATATACGGTAATTACTTAATTTTGTTACAGGACACGGAGGCTCATATTAGGCTTATGTCTTTCTTTTATTCCTCAGCAGCAAAGAAAGCTAAGGTATTCATAATATAGAAAAATTGAACAAATACCCTCACATGGTTAACCATTACATCACTATATCTTAACCAATGGGAACAGTCCACATATCATATAGTCCCATGTGACCACCATCTCTTCCTCTTTCTTTGCTGCTGCCTCAGCTAAGTACCACCATATTGTTTCTCACTCTGATGTTTTGTAAGTTTAATTTCTAATCATACTGTTTACTGTATATATAATCACTACACGTTTATGTATATGAGTTACTGTATATATGTTTTTTACTTGATCACTACACCTTTTTCTTTTTGTATACCAGTGTTAAATACTGTGTTGGTCCCTTCGTGAAGGGCCATCTGTGGGCGAGCTGCTTCAAGTGGCCGCCCCTCCGTTTTTCCGCCCGCCAGTGCGGTTAACCCGTCTTTCCCCTGCACACTCTGGGTAGTTTATTACCCGACACTCACCCCGATCGCGGTGTCCGGCCGCCCAGACGAGACACATCCTCTTCGGAACCATCTGCTCCGTCTGGGACTGTCCGCGGCTGGCGCATGCGCAGTCGCGGCTGCGCAGTCGTGGCTGCGCATCGCGGCGGCCATATTGCGTGTGGCAACAGAATTTGCTGCGCTTTTCCTCAGCTTGCGCGGTTCACTAAGGGGCGGGCGCGAGCTGATTGGCCCAGACAACTGGCTGTCAGCTTGCTAGTGCACCCCAGCGGCCATTCCTGAGGGAACACTCTGTAAGCTGACAGCTTAGTTTGTTTTCTGTGCCTTGCCAATCATTGTCCTACCTGTCACTGCAGTGTATGTTTAGACACTATTAGTTGTGACAGGCAGAACTGTTTTCTATTATCATTTTCAATATCTTACTGTATAACCCTGATAGGTGCCCAGTGTTATTACCATGCAAACCCCTAAGGACTACCAAGGTACTATACCCACTTTGGCTGAGAGTGCCATCAGACACCCTTTAACCAGTGAACCTGGACCCCATTCCAGCCAAGGGGAGGAGGTAACCCCATTGGAGCAATTGAACTCAGAGGAGTTCCATTCGCTCCTAGACGTTACTATGACCAAATCAGTCACCCAGGCTATCTACTCCTCAAAGGTGACAATGTCTGATACTATATCCCACTCCATTACTAACGCCATCATGGCGTCTAGCCATAATCCTGATGTGCTCCGCCCTAAGGCCCCTGGAAATAGGCCAGTATCACAGGGCGGCCATAAAGCCACTGCAAAGACCCACCACATGGATGGGCATGCCTCCAAAATCGAAAAGACGGACAGGTTGTGGCCTGTCAACATTGAGGTCATGGGTCCCCCCCCCCAAAAAAGAGCCACCCGCCAGGCAAAAGCGGCGCGGACATGGAAAAGGGCAAAAGCCCTAACAGACTCTTCCAACACTGATTCGGATTCTGAGGAGGTCTTGAATGAGTCCGACGAGATAGACTCCAATGAATCAGAGGTTTCCTCCCCGGGTCATAGCCCAACATGCAAAGCGACCATAACCACTATTGATAACACAGATACATCCACTATCCTAGATCCACAAGGGGAACCGCTATTTGACCCCTCTTCGGAGACAACTTCGTAAAGGAATTGGGTAACTACGTCAATACCTTTACGGCGTTAGACAACTCTCCAAACATTTTTGAGGGGCCAGCAGACAGCAGGGCCATCTGTTTGGCTGCTCTTCCCGGGGTACCTACCGGGGATATCGAGGCCCTGCAATGCCTAGATTCCAGCTTCCTAAAAACAGGTCCCCGTCACCCCTCTTCCCGGTCAGGGGCAGACCGTGGCAGTTGCGAGGGACCAGGGGCACCTCGTATGACCTACCATCCCCTTCCCCGTGTATGTCTATAGTGGGGGGCAGACTGGCTCACTATGTAGAGGCTTGGCGCACATTAACGACAGATGTTTGGGTCCTACACACTATCCTAGGGTACCAAATCGGAATTTATACAACACCCTGTCCAATCCTCCAGGATAATTTTCTCCACACATGACAGGACCCTGGTAAGCGAGGAAATTCTCGCACTACAAGAAAAAGGCGCAATCTATCAGGTCCAGCCATATTCCCACTGCTTCGAAAGCAACCTCTTTTTAGTGCCCAAGAAGGGCGAGGGGGTACGACCAGTCATCAACCTGCGCCCCTAAATGCATTTGTGCGATACCATCACTTCAAAATGGAGGGAATCCATTGCCTGAGGGACCTCCTCAGATTAGGGGACTGGATGGTCAGATTAGACCTACAAGACGCCTACCTCACAATCCCCATCGCCAAAGACTGTCAACACCTTCTCCAATTCCAATGGGAACGGACGATGTGGAGATTTCAGTGCCTCCCCTTTGGACTCTCATCGGCCCCGTGGTGCCTCACCAAACTTCTGAAGCCAGTGGTGGCTCTCCTACACAGCAGAGGTGTACGGATGATCATATATCTGGACGATATGCTGATCATGGCACACGTCATCCAACTGCTCCGACAACACCTCTCCTGGGCACCGTCCCTCCTACAAAATGTGGGATTTTTAATCAATTGGAAAAAGTCAACACTAACCCCATCCCATGCCATGGAAATTCTGGGATTCAACATAGACGCGACAAAAGGCACGCTCAGCCTACCGACCATGAAGGTCAAGAGCATCAAGAAAGAAATCCGCCGAACATTGGCACGCCCAATATTAACCTTACGACAACTGGCCAGGATAATCGGCCTCCTCTCGGCCTCACTCTACTAGAGGAGCCATGGCTTTGAAGGTTTTCAACTTGGGCTGTAGACTAGAGGACCTCCTTAGAACAGCAGATTGGTCCTGTGAATCTACGTTTAGAGAACATTATTTTCGACCTACAGAACATGTTTCATCTATAGTTATTTCACAGCTTTGAACTAGCCTAATATGAGCCTCTGTGTCCTGTAATAAAATTACCAGATTTTTCTAATTACATGACGTAAAGTCGTGATTTTATTAAGGACACGGAGGCGAGTATTAGCCCACCCAGAAATGATACGTTTGGACCTTTTTTCCCCAACCCAGGTACGTACTAATATTTATTATACAGGGAGGAATTTGTCATTCTACTGCTTTGCTCCGGTGATGCTAAAAGTTACCTAATGTATAATGTAAAATATAAATATAAAGGAATATATCAGTTGATGGTTTCACTATTATGATAATACGAAAATAGTTATGGGAACATATTTTACCATTTGTTCTCTCTGTTCCCTTCTAGCCTGAAAAGTTATGAGACACCTGGCAAATCGACATCTTCCACAGTTCGAGAGGATCAGTTCCAGAAGATCCAGCTCTCCCTAGGAAATATTTGTCGCCAGGACTTTGGCCTGGTTTTGATGTTTCAATTAATGTGTTATTTGTTGTTCTTAAGTGTTAGCTTTGGCATCAACAGGAAACAGGAAGAGATGGGGGTCACATAGGACTATATGATATGTGGACTTTTCCCATTATTTTAAGATATAGTGATTTAATGGTTAACCCTGTGAGGGTACTTGTTAATTTTTTCTATTTTATGAATACCTTAGCTTTCTTTGCTGCGGAGGAATAAAAGAAAGAGATAAGCCTAATACTCGCCTCCGTGTCCTTAATAAAATCATGACTTTACGTCATGTAATTAGTAAAAGCTGGTAATTTTTGCCTCCTTCTTGTTTTGTTCAATATATCCTTTCTAAGGAGGAGTAATATGTTGAGGATCTTATTTATCTTTACCTTGCTGTCTGACTAGGTTTTGCTTATTATGATCTACTCAGAATCCTTGATAGACTGCCCCTATGGTCTGCCAGGGGTTTCTCCCTTTGTGCATTTTGACTCACTGTACATCAATTTACTACCGCCCAGTGTCGGAATCAGTGTTAATTTTTTTTTTTTATATATTTTATTTTTTCTTAGTTTTTTGGTCTTGGAGATATTTCTCCATAGTTCAATAACCATAGTATAACAATATCCTGTAAGTATCTTGTAACATATGCATAATGAATAAAGATAACAAATATAAGAGAAGAGAAGAAAAGAAAAAAAAAGGAATAGAAAGAGAAGAAAAAAACAATAAAGAACTAATTGTCGCATCATCATATACAGCTAATACATTTTCAGTAACAATCGTATTTGGCCTAGGTCACATATAGCCTTCATATAAATCATAAGGAATAATGAGTATCCTCCTTTGGTGCCTATGTTAGTGCACTTATTCTATATCACAAGAATGACGTTCTCTTCTTTCTGAATCTCATTCCGTTTCTCAGGCTAACTTATCTATGTTAATTACATGCTATGTGCTTCCCACTGGAGAAAAGGGGTTGTGTCTTGTGTGGCATTATCTTTGAAGTATTGGGAAATGGTGTTGGCAATAGCCTTTTTCACTGTTGTGTCCTGTAAAATTGTTGTGTTTAGCTTCCACTGACCTTTTGTCAGGGTACTCACCTGTGAGACAGACGGCAAGACGTGGTCGCTCCTGGAATTCCCAACAGGGGACTTGAACCGGGGTACTTGTCTATCCCAGTCCTGCTCTCTACCTCTGAGCCACAGCGGCTTTACCTGAGACTTCTGATTCCGGCCTTGTTCATTCTGGCTTGGCTACTACACCGGGGGCTGCACCATGACTTGCCTGCTTCTCACCTGACTCTGATCTCCATTAGCAGGGTATTTAAACTCAGCCTCGCCCTGCACTCATTGTCAAGTCTTTGATCTTTGTTCCTGTGTCGTACCAGTGTTCCTGTTTATTCTGCTTCGTGTATTTGACCTCGGCTTGTGACTACGTTTATTCTACCTCTGGCATCCTTTGACCTCGACTATCCTGCTGGTTCTGTCCTTGCCTGTCCTGCGAATTTGGTACTGCATCCTGCACAGCCCCCGTGCACAGACCCACAGGCCAGGTGAATTCTTACCTGACCACCTCGGCCTGTGGCTATCTGCAAGGGTGAGCGTCATATCTGCGCTACAGACTCCCAACTCAGGTAAGACCCTGACAAAAGACTTGACCAATATGGAGTCCGCAGAAATGTGCTCACCCTCACTCCAGCAAGTGTCCAGCCTGGCCCAGATTGTTTCGGAGTTGCAGCAGGAACTTTTTTCTCTTAAAGGCGCAGTACATCCAGCTCCGGAACCCTTTGTCATCATGCCCGACAGATTTGATGGTAACTACACGTCCTTCCAGTCATTCAGGATGGATTGCGAGGTATTGTTCTCTTTAAAGCCTCGAACTTACGCCACGGATTTCATCAGGGTCAGAGCGGCTATCAACCTGTTGTCTGGACGCATTAAAGCTTGGTCTTACCAAATGTTGCAGAGGAAGAGTCCTGTCCTTGTCAGCTGGGAGTCCTTTATTATTGCTTTGGACTCACAGTGCAGGATCACTAAGCTCAAGCCAGCTCCAACTACTAAAAAATCGCGGAGTCTACGTCACCACACCCCAGTGATACCCTCTTATGATCCAGTTCCCAGGAGAACTCCAGAGGTATCCTGTGTTCAACTTGATCCTGAGGAGCCTATGCAAATTGGACGTGTCCACTGCAAAGTCACACCGGGAGAGAGGGACCGAAGGAGAAGCCATGGTCTGTGCTTTTACTGTGGAGAAGGTGGACACTTCATCACGCTTTGTCCTGTTCGCCCTCCTAGACCTCCTGCTCCAGAGTCGTCTGCCTTTACTACCAAAGTTGCTTCCTGTATTACCACCACTACTTCCTACCCACTTGAAAAGGATTTACCTAAGGATTGTGTCATTGCTTCTAATGGCACTACGGTCTGTAAAAAAGACTTGGAAGTGTTCGAAAAAGCACTGCTAGCTGCGAGCACTGTCCCTCCCGAAGTTGTGGAAGTTTTTGTCACCCCTACCCGGAACCTAGACCGATCGTCCGCTGTACCAGAAACTGGTACTGGGAAATCCCGAGCTAATCAGGGACCCCATACTGAGGACTTTCACTATGGGTACTCGACGGATTCTGAGAGTGACTCTGGAGAGACGGATTACTTCGATGAGGAGCCTGCTTACGCCCAGAGGTCGTTTTTGAAGGGGGAGGTACTGTCAGGGTACTCACCTGTGAGACAGACGGCAAGACGTGGTCGCTCCTGGAATTCCCAACAGGGGACTTGAACCGGGGTACTTGTCTATCCCAGTCCTGCTCTCTACCTCTGAGCCACAGCGGCTTTACCTGAGACTTCTGATTCCGGCCTTGTTCATTCTGGCTTGGCTACTACACCGGGGGCTGCACCATGACTTGCCTGCTTCTCACCTGACTCTGATCTCCATTAGCAGGGTATTTAAACTCAGCCTCGCCCTGCACTCATTGTCAAGTCTTTGATCTTTGTTCCTGTGTCGTACCAGTGTTCCTGTTTATTCTGCTTCGTGTATTTGACCTCGGCTTGTGACTACGTTTATTCTACCTCTGGCATCCTTTGACCTCGACTATCCTGCTGGTTCTGTCCTTGCCTGTCCTGCGAATTTGGTACTGCATCCTGCACAGCCCCCGTGCACAGACCCACAGGCCAGGTGAATTCTTACCTGACCACCTCGGCCTGTGGCTATCTGCAAGGGTGAGCGTCATATCTGCGCTACAGACTCCCAACTCAGGTAAGACCCTGACACCTTTGCCTTGAGCTAAGGAGGGGATTTTAAGTTGTATATGGATCGGTGCATGGTCCGACCATGTGATATTGCCAATTGATGCTAAGGTTATTAGTGAGAGGTCTCTATGTGCGGTGAGGAAGAAGTCTATCCTTGTGTACGTGGAGGCTGGTCTCGAATAGAATGTATAGTCTTTTGTGGTGGGATGGAGCGCTCTCCAGCAGTCCACTAATTGATGGTTGTGTAGAAGTCGTTTGAGTTGTGTCCTAGTCGCTTGTAGATGGTTGGGGTGTCTTGCAGTGCTGTCCTTTTGGGCGTCTATAGAGATATTAAAGTCACCTCCTATGATTAATGTCCCTGTAGTGAGTTGTTGAATTTTATTTAATATTCTACGGAAAGTATAGCACTGGCGCTGGTTAGGGAGGTATATGTTCACTAATGTGACTGGAGAATTGCTAATCAGGCCTTGTAAAATAATGTATCGGCCTGAGCCGTCTATGTAATGGTTGCTGTATACGAATGGTATCATGGCCCCAATCAAAATTGCCACACCACGAGATTTGCTTTGTGTAAAGTTTTTGTAGTAAGCTTGGGGGTATTGTCTGTTGGATAGTTTGGGTGCTCCCGATCCCTTAAAGTGCGTTTCTTGCACGAAAACTACATCTGCTCGCATTCTGTGGAACTCCCTAAGTGCCATATTCCTTTTTTCAGGAGAATTAAGTCCCCGAACATTATATGAGAGTATTTTTATAGTGTCTATTAGAGGTGGGTTTGTTGTGAAGGTGGTCATGGTAACCACCCTTGTGGCCCTGGCCAATGTCCAGCAGTAAGTAGCTTAGCGATGTATGCGAAATGAAGTAAAGAATAAAAATAACTAAACTAATATGTAATATAACCGGTTAACAAGGAATTTAAAGAACTGTGATTTCTAAGTCTTGAAACCACTTATAACAATTAGTATATCCACTAACTATCTAGGAGTCGGTGCTATATGACTTACTCCGTCAGCCTCTGTAGCTGAGTCGGGACTTCTTATCCGAAATTTTACTGTCGTTAATGCACCGCTCGTAACCTTGAGCGGTTACCAGGGGTATGATAAAACAAGTTTCGTAGAAGCAAAGAATGAAATTGTGGCTTCTAACTGTATATGCCTGTTGATTTATAAGTTTTGTGTAACGGTTCTCTGCAACCGTTCGAATTACACTTATATTTTAGCGCCGCCAAGCGCGTGAGATGACGTGTTTGAGTCTATAAGTGAGTGGTTTAGTGAATTACATCTGTTAGTTAGGGCTGTACAATGCAGTAGTCTTATCAGAATCATATATAGAAATACGTGTTTGTTTTTGTTTTTTGTTTTCCCCTCGTTTTTTTTTTGATGTGTTTTGTCTTTCCGTATATGACCATTGTGCATAACATGTGCAGCTGAATATCTCTGTCCTTTTTACAGTAGCGAATACCAAAATATATACAAAGAAATATAAAGTAATATAAACAAATATTGAAGGTATTTCCTTCAACCTCTTAACTGCGCCCCATATTCCCCTACAACCTTATTTACCAAAGCAACATAGACAAAGGGGAGTTTAACCCTTCAGCGCCCTCACTCCAACCCCAACTGCCCCGATCTTCCCTTCCTTTAGGTTATATATTACTGTAGGGGGCCCCACATAAAGATGCGATGTAAGGTACAAATGCCCATTCCCCACCAGATAGCACTCGGTGAAAGGATATAATACTTGCGTCCATAGGTGCATGTACCCTCGAGGGTCGTTGCTGATGGGATTACAGTAAGTCCGAATTTGAGTCCGGGGGCATCCCTCTAGGGGGATGATAGAATGGGAGAGAGTTCTGTTCCGAAAGGTGTCTGGGTAGGTAAATAGTGGGCCTTTTCCCGGGTGTCCTCCTCTTCTCCACCGTTCCCCTCCATCTAGATCGTTGAGGTAAGGCTTGTGTAGCTCCTTGCGACCAGGGGTCATACCAGTCCTGGATCTCCATATGTGGAATATCGAATGCTTTTAGAAAATCAGGCACATCTTGTATAGTTGCAATGCTGTGTTGTACCCCTTGGTGTGAGACGTTTAGGGAAAACGGGTATCCCCACCGGTACCTAATGTCTTTGGCCTGGAGAGCTTGGACGATAGGCCTCAGTGCTCTCCTCCCTTGGAGCGTCTGCCATGCCAGGTCTGGGAGTATTTGTATACGGGAGTCAGACGTATTTAAAGCGGGTGAGTTCCTCGCTTGTCTAAGTATGTCCTCTTTCGTGGTGTAGTAATGCACTCTGCATACTATATCCCTTGGGGTCTCTTGCGGTAATCCCCTAGGTTTTGCTGCTCGGTGTGCCCTGTCCAGTAGCAATGGAGTCTCTGGGGCCCTCTGTAGGATATCATTGAAGAGGGTTTGGAGTATGCCTTTAACATTTTCAGAGTCCCCTTGCGTCTCAGGCACTCCCCTGATACGGAGGTTGTTTCTCCTGCTCCTATTATCTAGATCTTCTGTGTGGCGCATTATCTGAATTATTTTGAACTCCTGCGCTTCTTGTCTCTGTTCAATGTTGTGTATCTTGAGCTGTATGTTGTCTCTGTCCCCTTCTAGGTCTCCCACCCGGAGCCCTATCTGGCGTACCTCTGTGGCGACCGAGGACAGCTTCTCATTCATGGAGGATTCCATCTTCGCTAGCATGGATGCTATGTCCACTTTCGAAGGTAAGATTTGTAGTAGATCTTGAAGTGATGTGGGCCCAATCGGGCAGAGAGATTCGGAGCTGGCAGGGCTTGCCGGCGGAGAGACACGTGGCGAAGATGGCGGCGCCTCTGAGTCCGTCTCTGCTAGCGCTTTCACTTTGTCTCGAAAGTATCGCTCTAGATCTCCCGTTTTTTTGTTGGAAACAGAGCCCGGTGTGTCCACGGAGGCTTGCTGTTTCTTTTTGTTACCCATAGCTGTATGATTTAGTCGCTCGGCGGCTTAAATTTACTCGGAGGAACGGGAGCTCTGCAAAGATGCGACCGGTCACATGTAGAGTCAGGCCACGCCCCCGAATCAGTGTTAATTTTGTTGACTAACAATTGTAGTCAAATTTTTGTTGATTTAGTTGACTAAAATATGACTAAAACTAAAACAATTCAGATGACTAAAATATGACTAAAACTAAATTGAAATTTGCCACCGAAATTAACACTAGTCGTGATGCCACACAGAAGTATAAGGGGATCTCACAAGCTGTTTCATACAGACAGTGTCAACTCCCTACTAATACCAACAGCAGAAAGCTGCGGGAAAAAATGGGGAAAATGAAGTTTATCCCAAGTGTAAGTAAGAATGCATGTCTGCCTACGTATGTGTATATATATATATATATATATATATATGTGTGTGATTGCCTTATTATATGTGTGTGCAGTAGTTATTGTAGGTTTGTTAGTAGCTTGTTTTGTGTGTTTGTGTAGAATAAGGTGTTTGTATATGAGTGGTGAGTGTGTAAAAAAACTATGGCTAATTAAATGTGTGAAGCCAGAGTTCCACAGCAGTCAACATAAAGTATGCAAATTTTAAATGCTTTAAGTGGTTTTATTATGTTATTATTCTTCATGTTACAAATGTTAATTGCTGGAAAATTTAAATACAAATCCATTAGTAAGTGGAAAGATAAGTGAATGGATAGTTAGAGTTTCCTCTATTTTGAACGCCACTTTGTTTGATGGGTCATGTTCATTAAACTCGGTTTCTTTCATATAAATGCAATTTCATTATACCTTCACAACTGGCAACCCAATGCTCTCAAAAATACAGGGTAACAATATTTCTAATGTATTGTACATGTATTGTGTATTTATTAACAAGGTCACATATTGTTTCCATTTCAAACACATTTTTAAAGTGGCTCTGTCACCTCAAACATAACTTTCTCCTATTGTTTCCTCTTCTCTTCTCTCATAATCTGATCTTCTTTTTTCATGTCTGATCTATTTATCTTTAAAACATACTATGTCCTATAATTTGTTTTATGCCAGTGGAGTATTTTGGATCTGTGCTGCCCTAGGCATGATGAAATGTGGGCAGCCCCTAAATTAAATTTGCCCAGCCCCTTCCTGTCAAGACCGTACCTCTTCATTTTAAAGACTAACACACACTTTGCCAGGAATGGATACTACAGAAGATTACTGTTTTTTTTTTTAAAAACAAAATGTAAATCCACCCAGCTTCCCTACCTTTGGGAGAGCTGCATGGATATTTTTAACCTGCTGGGCTGGCTGATGGCGGTCAGGCATGCAGGCAGTCGGGCGTGCAAAGAGGCAGTGAGGGTGCTGAGCTTTTCCTGCTGAGCTCCTTCATGTACTGCAGAGTAACGCAGCGAGCTGTAATATGACATCAGGAAGAGCTCAGCACCCTCATTGCCCGCTGTGCGCTCCCAACCACCTGGGACAGAACTCATGAGCCCCCTTAAAACAAGGTTAAAAATGCATTTGCCTGGGCATTTGAGGATGGCATTTTTTGCCTTGTTAGCCTCGCAGTAAATATAGTGCTGTTCTATGCCTGATATATCTGGACAAAGGGTGGAAGTGGTCATGTTGTCTAGCGTCTGTATTTGCAGCATTTTGCTATGAAATGGTACATATACAAAGTTTAATCCCTTGGCTGCAGCAGGTTGTAGTGGTGGTTATGATGGTTGGAGTAAACCTTTAAAGGAACACTATAGGGTCAGGAACACAAACTTGCATTCCTGACCTTATAGTGCCAAAAAGACTATCTAGCCCTCTTGGCCCCCCTTTTACCCTCCTAAATATAGTATAATCTTAACCTTTACTCCAATCTGCTGCTGCTGGCTTTGCTCCTGATCTGCCTGCTTGGCTGACATCATCAGAAGTGATTCTCTCAGACAATCACAGTGCTTTACCATAGGAAAACATTGGATTGGCTAGTGCTGTCAAGGAGGCAGATCAGGGGCCAAGCCAGTCAGTGGTGTACACACAACCCATGTTTGTGCAAAACTGGTCCACCCGACAGACACACACACACACATACATACAGAGACACACACACACACTGACAGACAGATACATACAGACACATACATACAAAGACACATACATACAAACAGACAGACACACATACATATATACAAACAGACAGACAGGCACACATACATACACAGACATGCATACATACAAACGCACACAAGACACACATACATACAAAGACACATACATACATAAAAACAGACAGGCATACATACATACAGACAGACAGACACACACACTCAAGACATACATACAAAGACACATACATACATACAAACCGACAGGCACACATACATACAGACAGATAGATACATACAAACAAACAAACAAACAAACACACACATAATATTTAGGTGCAGGAGGGTGACTTTCCCTGGGGTCCAGTGGTGGCTCAGGTTGATGGGAGTCAGAGTTCCCACTCTGACTCCCTCTGCTTTCTCCCACACAGGCTCTCATCACTAGGGGCCTGGTCGCATTGTTAAACCACCACAGCGCTCACTGGGCCCCCTGAAAATCCATACCCATCGGGTGGCCCTGACAGCATGGGCCACCCGATGGGCACCTTAACATACGGCCCCGGCGGTTTGCCGTGCAGGCAGGGGCCACAAATGATGATGGTGAGCACCCAGTCGCAGGGGTCTGCAGGGCGGCCGGGCCCCCTGGAGTGATGGGCCCGGTCGCAGCTGCGACCCCTGCGACTGCTATATGTATACCAGTGGAGCCAGTACAAGCCCTGGTCAATCAGCATTGTCTCATAGAGATTAATTTAATTAATGCATATCTATGAGGAAAGTTCAGTGTCTCCATGCAGAGGGTGTATACACTGAATGGCAGTCACACTGTGCAGCAGTGCCCCAGGAAGCACCTCTAGTAGCCATCTGAGGAGTGGCCAGTGGAGGTGTCACTAGGCTGTAATAAAAACATTGCCTTTTCTCTGAAAAAAACTGTGTTTAATGCAAAAAGCTTGACCGGAATGATTATACTCACCAGAACAAATACAATAAGCTGTAGCTGTTCTGGTGACTATAGTGTCCCTATAAGTATATTGGCTGGTAGGCATTACCAAATATATTGAACAGTCACAGTTCTACTGTGGATTTAGGCAGCCTCGGATGCTTTACGCAATCTCATACACACTCAGTGATATAGAGATCACGATTCTGTGGAGGACATGCCGTCACTTCCAGGACTCCTTGTTCTACTTTAAGCTGAAGATAATTCTTAATTACTTTGGCTGTGTTTGGGATTATTGTCATACTACAAAATGCATCTGAGGCCAATCAAATGCTGATGATATTGCTCTGATGATATTGCATGATGTATAAGTATATGACCATACTTTCCACCATTGAGGAGACCGTTTGTTCTGATCAAATCCTCACATCCTTGCTTTACTCTGGCCAGCAGATATTCATTCTTGTTCCACTAGTCTAGTCCTTTGGCAAACAAACTGCCTTCTGCTACAGCCATATATTTAAAAGTTTTACTTATCAGTCCAGAGACGCCATTTTTTTTTGCCCCTCATCCCCCCAGTTCCTGTGTTTTCATTGTTTAGTCGCGTTGCTTTGTTTCTATGTTGGACATATGGCTATTTGGCTATGAAGACCACTTCTGATCAGCAGGGCAGTCTTAATATTGATCAGACACTGGGCAAGAATTTACTTGGGCCCCGTGGATCCTGCCTTCCCACACCCTAGCATGCAATCATGCCCTTCATCACAACACACACTCACACAAGAAAAAAAAAAGAAAAAAAACACACACACCTCGTAGAGCAGTAAACTTTAATAATGTAATGTGAAGCTCCACAGCAATAGAAATCACAATAATGTGCGATGTTCAAGTACATCACAGATCACATCAGCAATAAAATGCATAGGAAAGTGCAGTGTGTGAGTGTATCACAAGCTCTACAGCAATATAACTCACAGGAATGTGCAGTTTGTGAGTGTATTACAGATCACCTCATCAATACAATGCACAGGAATATGCAGTGAGTGAGTATATATCAGCCAACCCACTGCTTTCCCATAGGAAAGCATTGGGAGGCTATTGCGCATCTGTGGCAAAACACTGCTCTGCACCAATCAGCAGCTCATCATAGAGATGCGTTGAATCAATGCATTTCTATGAGGAGTGTTCAGCGTGAATGCTAGGACTAGGAAGCACCTCTAGTGGCCGTCTGATGAGTGGCCACTAGAGGTATTCCTAGGCAGTAATGTAATGCATTTTTTTCTGAAAAGGCAGTGCTTACATTTAAAAACCTGCAGAGACATGCTATAGACACCAGAACTACTACGTTTAGCACAAATCAGTACAAATGTATGAAATAAAATGTCTGTATCATTATTCTAAAAATTATTATTTTTAATAATAAATTATTATTTTTTTTTAAATATGCACATTCCTAGCTTGATTTTTAGCACAACTTCTGACACAAACAATTTGTACTTTGCAGATTACTTTTATATTTGTCTTATACATATACAGATTGTGTAATACTGTCCCTCACCCCCCTCCAACCAGCACAGAAATTAGCACAAATATATGAAATAAAATGGCTGTATCATTATATAGTATAGTATAATATCCCTGGCTGGATGGGAGCATTCCATGTGCTCGGTTTGATATCCCTGGCTGGATGGAGCATTCCATGTGCTCAGTATGATATCCCTGGCTGGATGGGAGCATTGCATGTGCTTGGTATGATATCCCTGGCTGGGTGTGAACATTCCATGTGCTCAGTACGATATCCCTGGCTAGATGTGAGTATTCCATCGCTCAGTATGATATCCCTAGCTAAATGTGAGCATCCCATGTGCTCAGTATGATATACCTAGCAAACCCCTCACCCCCTCCATCCACCCTCCTTCCCCCTTCTCCAACCACCCCTCCCTAATTCTCCCCCTCCAACCACCCCGTAACCCCCATAAAACAAGTAATATATCTTCTTATACTTAGTTCTGAAGACACCAGCAGTGCTCTGGGCTCAGGGCTCAAAGCGTGTGAGGCGCTAGGAGACCGGGCTAAACCTAGCAATGCCATGGCTCCGCCTTCGTGTGACATCACGGAAAAACCCATACGCAGAGGGTAGGGAAGGTCGGGAGGAGGAGCAAGAAAGTCCTTCACTATGCGGCGATGCCGCTCACATAGTGAAGGATCGGATCGGGACTCGGGAGGCAAATTTTTTTGCATATTATTGTGGGCATCAGGGCTCAAGAGGCAGCTGCCTTGGGCCCCCCAGGAGCAACTGGACCCAGGGCAGCTGCCCCTTTTGCCCTGCGTTAAAGACGGCCCTGATGATCAGACTTCTCAAGACCGTAAAAGTGAGTACCAGGTTCCAACTGTTTATGCCAGTTCTGAGCCGATGGCACTGCTGGACATCTTCAAATTGCACTCATTATTGCACTTCTGCTTCTATAGCTTCCTCTTCTGCTTCTCCAGAAGGGCTTGGACAACACATCTGGAAACCCATGTCTACATTAAAACTTCTGCCTGGGAGAGACCTTGCTGATGAAGTATAACTACATTGTGTCTTTCTGCTGTGCTCAGGTTATGGCTTTTGACATTAAACAGTATTCATCAACCTTGCCTTGTTAGCAGAGTTTGGCTGTTCCTCATAAGGTTTTTTAGCCAACATAGCTGTTTCTGTTTTACTAAAAGGAACTCTATAGTCACCAAAACAACTTTAGCTTAATTAAGCAGTTTTTGTGTATAGATCATGGCCCTGTAGTCTCACTGCTCAATTATCTGTGATTTAGGAGTTAAATACATTTTGTTTCTGTTTATACAGCCCTAACTACACTTCCCCTGGTTGTGACTCACACTGCCTGCTTGAAAAAAAAAATGGTTTCATTTTTAATCAGATGTTAACTTGCTTTCAAAGTTTGTATCTCTTGCTCTGTAAATTGAACTTTAATTACACACAGGAGGCTCCTGCAGGGTCTAGCAAGCTATTAGAAGTGCAGGAGATAAGAAATGGCAAATTAAACATAATTTGCACTAAAGGAAGTGTAAACATGAAATGACTCCATACAAGAAGTGTTTAGGAAGGTTGTGTAATTCACATGCAGGGAGGAGTGACTAGGGCTGCATAAACAGAGAATTGAGTAATGTGACTGAAGGGGCATAATCTATACACCAAAATTACCTTATTCAGCAAAAGTTGTTTATAGTGTCCCTTTAATGATTGTATTTCAATCTACATATTAAATTGATGATCACTTTCACCTGTTTGATAGATGTGAGTATTATCTGATAGCGGTACAATATGTGCAAAAATATATATAGCACAGTAGCTCTGTGGCCCCATCTCATCTGTGCACCAACAGCACAGTAAAGAGAATGCACTGTTGATAACTGTGCTGTATAAAACATCACTACACAATGCATAATAAAGTAACCTTCTCTCAGACCTCAACTTTCCACTTCATTTATTTAAGTTGCAGAGGCAATGGGGCATGTATAACTAAGTAAAATAAAAATAAAAAGTTCAACAATGAACTAAAAATACACAACCAGAACAGGATACGGCTGAAAATTCTATAAAGGGAACATATAGGAAAAACACAATAGTGTAATACAGTAAATACAATGTATCTTGCGCTGATACTAAATGCACTCACGAGATGATGTAGATAAAAGCGCTCATAAGGTGCCTCCCCTGATGGTATGGGGGGCTGGTAATCTCCCTTCCAATACGAAAGGGCTGAAAAGTACACGGGACTCCAAGTAGGATCAAACTCCAAATCTTTTTATTGTATAAAAGGTGAAATCAACACCATTAAAATCAATATAAGAAATGCGGTATTAGGTCCTACGCGTTTCGTTCAAAACATGAACTTCATCAGGGACCGCAGTAAAAAATGACCACATACAATCTTACAGGCAGTAAAATCATCCATACGAGGATGTATGATTTTACTGCCTGTAAGATTGTATGTGGTCATTTTTTACTGCGGCCCCTGATGAAGTTCATGTTTCTCGTGAGTGCATTTAGTATCAGCGCAAGATACATTGTATTTACTGTATTACACTATTGTGTTTTTCCTATATGTTCCCTTTATAGAATTTTCAGCCGTATCCCGTTCTGGTTGTGTTTTTTTATACTTGTAAAGATCGTTTGTTGTGGATAACGATCCCGGGAGGCTGCACACTAATCAAAGCTAAGTAATTTCACACTATTTTGTGGTGTTTATATTTGTTAATGAACTAAAAATACCTGGAGAGGTTATTAACAAGATTCCACTATGGGAAATATCACCATAAGTAGAAGGGAAAGTCATAATAATATACACTGAAAATATATGTTGCTATAAGGCAGAATTGCAAAAAAATATGTTTTGCAAAGCTGATTTCACCTAATGACTGGGGTGAGCGTTAGATCCAGGGTGAGCTTTAAGGCTACACACAGTAAGCAGAATTCACATTTGCAGTGTAGAGAATTGTATTTTACTAAAATATAGTCCGAAATCCCTCTAGAGGCACAGCTGTCGCTAATCAGGCATGGAAATGTACAGAAAAAAAAGCTGCTTTTGCCAGGAATTGCCTCAAGGTTCACAATCTCAACATGACAAAAAACGTCTGCTTTTGGGAATTTCAGATTTAATCTAGAAGGCATAATTGGGTTTGGAAACAAGGGCTACAAGGCACATTCTATATACTACATCATTGGTTCAAGGGAAAAAGGCATTACATTTTAACTATAAACAGACCCATAATCTGCAAGACTGCAAGGACTCTCTCATTCAGCCTCACACAGCAGGTATCCATTCTTGGCAATAGCTGCGTATAACACTACAGGGACCCAGCTTACTCTATTAATTCAGCTTGTCTGATGCTTACTAGTGAGACCTTTTTAGTTTGTTTGAGTACATGTTCTAGGATACTCAGTCAGTAATACTAGTATTGCTAAAACAATTAATTAGCTATGGCAACGTTAATAGGAATAAAGTGCCCTAGGACAATCCATTTCTGCATGACTGGTTGAAAAATAAAGTTTTCTTAAATTAGTTGACGTGTATACTAGGACTCTATTTAAACAACGCCTTTCAATACGCTCTATTTAAACAACCCCTGTTGTGCTCAACAGTTTGCATTCCATGGCAGAAATTGTGACAATTTGGCATTGATTTTACAAATATGATTGATCATGCAAAACAATTGTCCTTTATTGAAGGATAGTGATCATATGAAGCCATTTATTATCACATAGTTGTTTGGATCCTTTTTAAATTATAATGATAAAAGAAATCACCCAAATGGCCCTGATCAAAAATTTACATACCCTTGAATGTTTGGCCTTGTTACACACACACAAGGGGACACACACGGGTTAAAATGGCAAGTAAAGGTTATTTTCCCACACCTGTCACTTTTTAAATTGCAGTTAGTGTCTGTGTATAAACTGTCAATGAGTTTGTTAGCCCTCACGTGGATGCACTGAGCAGGCTAGATACTGAGGTATGGGGAGCAGAAGAGAACTGTCAAAAGACCTGCGTAACAACGCAATGGAACTCTTACAGATAAAAAAGGATGTATATATAAGGATATAAATATCCAAAGCTTTGAAAATGCCAGTCAGCACTGTTCAATCACTTATTAAAAAGTGGAAAATTTGGAGATCTCTTGATACCAAGCCAAGGTCAGATAGACCAAAAAAGATTCCAGCCACAACTGCCAGACGAATTGTTCTGGATACAAAGAAACCCCACAGGTAACTTCAGGAGAAATACAGGCTGTTGGAAAAAGACGGTGTGGTTGTTTATAGGAGCACAATACCACGATACTGGAACAAAAATGAACTGCATGGTCGAGTTGTCAGAAAGAAGCCTTTACTGTGCCAATTCCACAAAAAAAGACCGGTTACAATATGCCCGACAACACCTTGACACCGCCTCACAGCTTCTGGCACACTGTAAGAGTGGCAAGTCCAAAATAGAGCTTTAAGGTCACAACTATAAGCGCTATGTTTGGAGAGGGGTCAACAAGGTGCTTATAGTGAAAAGAATACCATCCACGCCGTGAAGCATGGTGGTGGCTCACTGATGTTTTTTGGGACGGGGGGGGGGGGGGGGGGGAGCTCTACAGGCACGGGGAACCTTGATAGCAAAATGAATGCAGCATGTTATCAGAAAATACCGGCAGACAATTTGCATTCTTTTGAACAAAGGCTGCACATGGGACTCTCTTTGACTTTCCAGCATGAAATTGACACTACTTACAAGGACAAGTTGACCATCCAGTTGCTACAGCAGAAAAAGATGAAGGTTCTGGAGTGGCCATCACAGTCTCCTAACCTTAATATCATTGAGTCACTCTGGGGAGGTCTCAAACGTGCTGTTCGTGCAAGATGAAAAAAGACTTTGCATGACCTGGAGGCATTTTGCCAAGATGAATAAGCAGCTATACCACCTGCAAGAATTAGGGGCCTCATAGACAACTATTACAAAAGACTGTACACTGTCATTGATGCTAAAGGGAGCAATACACAGTATTACAAGCTCAGGGTATGCAGACTTTTAAACAGAGGTCATTTCATTTTTTTTCTTGGTTGCCATGTTTTGTTTCATGATTGTGCTACTCTGTTATAACCTACAGTTGAATATGAATCCCATAAGAAATAAAATAAATGTGTTTTGCCTGATCACTCATGTTTTCTTTCTAAAAATGGTACATATATTACCATTTCTCCAAGAGTATGTAAACTTTTGAGCACAACTGTAAGTCTTGCAGTTAGGGTTATATGGGACTGAGGGTCCCTAAAGGCAGTTAGACATAGAACAATTACATATTTTGCTTAAGCCTTAAAGAGAATCAGGATCATCAGGAGAACTAACCATGTTGTTCACACAAAATTTCATCATCACTCTTTCAGTTGACAAAATACCATGTAAGACATTGTCCAGATACATAAAGAAATGACCATGCATCATGGGAGATGTAGTGCAACAACAGCTGAAAGCCTTTGGCTGGGAAGCACCATGAGAATTACCCAAGATGAATTATGTTATGAGTTTTACAGGCAGGGGACAAGCAAAGCATAATAATAGTAAAATATGTGAGAATGGCGTCCCCAACCATAAATCCCAAATGGTTTACTGATGTATGTTGAGTTTTAGAAAATGTGTTTATAGATATTTTTTATCAAATGCAATGATTTTTTGAGCTGAATGCTAACATTAATAGCTCTGCCGTCTAAACCATTTATCTATTATTGCCAATAATTAGGGGTTTTGCAAGATTAATTCATCCATTTCCAACCAACCAAATCCAATTTAACTGTATGCAATATCCCACTTCCTAACCACATCACACAACACCAATATAAATGTCTCTATTTAGGAATATGATGTGTTTTATTTTTTCCATTTAGCATTTTCCAAACTGCAATGTTATTAATAGTGTTATAGAGCATGTAGCATTGCATTTGGCCTCCTAGATCTGCAGAGTTGTCATGAAAGCTCCTATACAGAGCTACCAAATGCATAGAAAGGCTGGCTACTAAATGCTACTATATTATTCTATGATGATTCTGTAATAAGGCTCTGTAGGAGATTACGTTGGAGAGAATTCTTTCATGTGCTTGTGTGCTTACATATTTACAGAAAATTCTATTTGAGAGGTCCACATGATAGAACAACAAACATGGTTGTTTTAAAACAATTCCTAATTTTTCCTCAGGGTTGTATCCTTGCTCAGAAATCGTTAATCTAATGAGGATTATTAGTGGGACATAGTCAAGGCAGAAAGACTTGCTTCTGGGCACTATACAGAGTTCTATGTGCTGTTTTGCAGAATGTGTTGCGGGGAAAAAAAAACGAAGATTAATGCACAAAGATACCACATTTCATGCATCTCACTTCTAACAAAGCACAGCCGCCTGTTGGAAGGATCGTTTGAATAACCATCTGATAAAGCAGGAGAGAACAGGAGTTTTATAACTTGCGTGAAAAAAACAACTGAAATCAATAAGCAAATCTTTCAAAAAAGAAAAAAAAAATGAAAGTAATTCTATTTATATTAATCTGGGTTATGCTTGGAAATTATGACATGCTTCAAATTGCACGCACACAATTTGGGCAGAGAGGGCATTCTCACTAACCTTTTATGGGATAACCATGTAATTAAATGATTAATAGTGACTCCTATATATGTTTGATTTTGTGATTTTTTATTTTTTTTACTTTGTATTTTAGTATTTTGTAAATCACCTTTAATTCAATGTTTGGTAAATATGTGAATCCTATACTTTGTGCAGGATTTACATAGGAGAATTACTGATTTTAAAGCAGAGACCAGATGGCACCAAATATGGTATGCTCATTATGTTGAAATAACTGAATTTCAATTGGATTTGCCTTTAGTAAATATGAAAATTGAACACCCAGGCAAAATTCTGCTATTTTAACCGTACTCTTTCCAATCCAGACTACATTGATAATGATTAACTCTGTGCATGTATTGTTTGCTCTTTTCTCACGTTCTTGTTATACGCTGCCTAAGGATGAGGCTCTGATGTTTCTCTTTCCTAATTGGGATATAAAACTGTACAAAGTTCTGTTTTGTCCATATACATCCTACTGTTTGTTAAAGTAATTCATAAGAGAGATTGATACGATTATTAGATGGCAATGCCAATGGCAGATGAGTAAGAGGAGTTCAGAATGAAGTATGGTATAGTTTGATAGCCATTTATACACAAGATTACGCATTAGATGAGATGCAGTATCTATAGTGGGAGACATGCTTTGAGCAGACAGAGCGAGTGGTATGTGCGTGAAGTGAGAGAGGATTAGTTCGATGTAAGAACAATTATCTGTAAACTGATATGCTCTCACATGAATAAATCTTCTTAAAATACTGGAAAATTGGGAGAATTGTGATAGCGGAAGGAACAGCATTCTGCAAACCTCAAAAAGTGTTTAGCTGCATTGATGTCAAAAAGAGGGAAAGTGGTGGCTCTTTGGAAACTGAGATGGGTGCGTTAATCGATGAGGATTAGGACAAGGCGAAAATTCTAAAGATGTTTTTCTTCAGTATATATACAGCTACCAAGGATAAAGTGCTACAGCAATTAAAAAAAACACTACAGGTACTATAACAACATCATCAAAATTAAGTTTTTATGGTGCAAGGAGGTCCCTAGTGTTGACTCACCATAAGGGGTTAAACTGTTCTTGAGTTTAACCCCTGCCTCTGTATCCTTCCGTTTTCTCATTGGACACAGGAAGGCTTTTGCAGAATTGTCAGTTATTGGCCGAGAGCAATCAGTGACTCCCCATTCTTAAAACTGGCTTGAAAAGAAACGTATCTTTTTCAAGACAGTTTTATAAGTGGGCAGTCATTGATTGGCTGAGAGGTCAGCTAATCTCTCTCTACCAATCAGTGGTGCTGCTGCTAGATGCTGCAAGAGCCTTCTGGTTTCTCAATATTGCGAAAAAGAAAAAACAGAGAGGCAGGGAGATGCGGTGCTAAAACACAGACTTTGTGGATAAGCTATTGAACAGTTTACCCAGCGGTTCCCAAACTGACGTGCACACAGGGGTGCTACAGGATGTTTCTATAATCATAGCAACGGGGAAACATTACTACTGAACAGGGGCCTGGTCAGGTGCCGCGATCTTTAAGACCGCGACCGGGCCTCTGTAATGTCGGCTGGCTGGGAGGAAGTGACAGCCTGTTACTTCCTCCAAGCATCCTACAGGGAGGCAGCGTGGGAGGAGGCAGCCGCAGCATGAGGGGAGAGGAGCACGAAGAGCTCCAGACCCCTCACTCCCACAGCAGCAGGACTCCAAGCCACCCTCCTGGCACATAAGGCAAGCTGGAGGGAACTTACACTTCACGTAGGTTGCGTTAGTAGTTTCCCTGTTCAACCTAAATGTACCAAAGTTAAGCATGAATACAATATTTTGTGGAGCAGTTATTACAATAATAATGTGCAAAGTCTCACAATTGAAACAAATACACAAGAGATATTTAAATATTATTCAAACCTTGCAGTCCTAGGTGATGCATTTGTGGTATGCGTGAAACCTTGTTCATGTATGTTAGTTGCCTCTCACAGTAATTTGCACTGGAGCTCTGACAGTGCCTGAGAAAGTGGGCTTATAAATAGTGAACCTCTGTAACCAATCATATGAACACTTGCTTGCTGATTGGCTAGCACAATGGATATCCATGAAAAAACATCTCATGCGCACAACTGCATCACATTCATAAGAACTCAGCACAATTACAGAGGTTCTATATGGTTCCATTTTTATGTCGTTAGTGTTTGTAGGGTTTAAGAGGACCTGTCATGAGAGCTTCACTTTAACTCAAAATGTATCGTAAAGATAAAATATATATTTAATTTGCTCAGGAGATGTTAATGAGATAGTGATCTTCTCTCCAGCGTTGACATTGCCATGGATATTACATTCTCGTCTATGTCCTGCCACCCTCCTACAAGATTGTCAGAACTCGGGTCACCTATTCTATGTTGCTGACAAGCTGGCTTCATTGCTAGCTATGCCAAGAATCTATTGACAGGTGAGGGATTTGACCAAATTTTTACACTGATTTTTCAGAGTATCTATACATTTGCTCCTAACATCCCCCTACAACTAACTAGGAGGTATTGGAGTCATATTTATTGAGCAAAAATAAAACAAAAATATAGCTGATGTAAATAGGAATTTGACATGACACACTACTTTTAATATTTGAATAAAAATGTGCCTGTGCTATCGCCATACTTATTGAATACAGGTGCCTGCATCTTCTCAAGACAACAGCAGACATTCTGCCATATGCAGTCAGCTCAGGGATTTTTAATAGAACCATAAAGAAGTGAACAAGCCAGAAACACTAGTGATTCTGCTCATCTTCTGTTTGAGGAAAGCCATTCTTTATCAGGGTAATTGTGGAGCAGTGTAGGCGGGCACAGCTGCTGCCGAAGCCCACTTGAGACAGTTTTGTTCAAACTGTTTTAATTGAGGTATAATACTGTAATGGTTGGAAGCCATTATTACTCCGAAATTGCATTCTGTTGGAGAAGAAGAAGCATTTCAGTTTCCCATACAGCAAACAAAAATGAAATAGCAAATCACTCTATTTACATAATGATTATTGCCGAAAATAAAGGAGACGCCTGAAGGTATTGCAAATGGATTAATGCTGGCAATGTGGCATGCCATTATAGCTCTCAATGCGCCAATGAATGCAAAGAGGGTGGGGGGGGGAGGGGGTGTTAGGGGATTACACGTGTATCATCTTAAAGGACCTACATGGGATCAAAGGTAGCTGACATCTATGTGTCCAATTAGGCATGGACACTAAATGATGCTTCTAAAGTGATTCAATGAGACTAGCTCATAATTAAGCATATGTTTAATGGTTATGCAAATATAGGTCCAAATGTCAAGCTGATTAAAGCTCAGTAACATGAATCCTCAGTACACTGTGAATGGTGATATGATCTGAAATCAGACTATTTTGTTCGTTCTAATGATTTCACAGTTAGTACAATTTGATATTACATTTAGGATTAATCATACAGTATATTCATAGTCCCCAAGTGACCTGTTTCTAAAAGGACAGTAATTATTTGAGACTGAAACAACAGCCAAAAACACAGAAATAACCATTTCCAGTAAACATTCTGTGCATCGCTGGTTGACATTTGTGAAGGATGTACCTCTGCACCATACATGCAAAATTTTCCTAAAAATATACCTTTTGCCAAAACCTTATCCTACATCACTGTAACATCCAACTATCAACTACATATCCACAACACACTGTATAATCAAACTGTCCTTCTGTGATGTTCCCAAGAAGGAGAACAAAGGAAGGAGGAAATGGGATATACAAACTACAGGCACCATAACCACTTCAAATCACTGAAGTGGTAATGGCGTTGGGAGTAAACCTTTAAAGTGAATACTTTGTCTAATGTTTTTTTACCAATGCTTGGCAAAAAGCAGAGTTACCGCTGTCAAGTTTTGTCAAGCTGAGGGAAAATGCTCTATCTAAGGAGGATCCTTATATAGAAGTCAGTGTTGTACTCTTGAGCATGCGACCGAGAACAGCACTGACATCTGTTTCTGGCAGATGAAGCTTCAGGAGCTGAAGAGGACCTCACGGAAGAAGATGATGGTTGCCGTGACTAACACATCGAGTAAGTAAACAACTACCTTCCCCTGCACCCTTGAGCCATTGTGGGGTGAAAATAGAGCAGTCACCATCTAGAGCAGTGGTAGTCAACCTTTTTCTAACTACCGCCCACTAATGCATCTTTTTGGTTGAAAAAATTTCCTTACCGCCCACCAGTTTTCGCGCAAGCGCGGAATATTTTTTTCGAAAGGAGGGTGTTTTTAAAAAAATAAATGTACGTACATTTATCTTTTTATTTGCAATTAATGCATGTTTATAATGTTTTTAACTTTATAAAAAGTTTAATGAGAAAACAATAAAGTAAATTGAAATTACCTTTACTAGTGATTAATGAGATCCTTGAGGTTGTAAGGAACAAACGAAGGTCTCCTCTTTCGGTGATATTCAGACGACTTCTCTGTTTGCGCATAATATGATTTCTCATCTGTGCGTCAGCTCCCCTCTTCTCCCTCCTCAATTCCCCTCCCCACCTTTTTTCCCCCTTTTTTTAACCTTCCTTATAGCAATGCCCAGTAGGAAGGCTGAGCTAGGTATCCCACTATAACAGACTGGCACACATACATACAGACATACAGACACACATACAGACATACAGACAGACAGGCACACACACACACACACACAAAGACATACATACAAAGACACATACACATACAGATAGACACAAGAAACAGACACACATACATACACACATATATACAGACAGACACACACACGACACATACATACACACATATATACAGACAGACACACACACACGACACATACAAAGACATACATACAAAGACACACACACACAAAGACATACATACAAAGACACACACACACAATACATACATACAAAGACACACACACAAGACATACATACAAAGACACACACACACACAAGACATACATACAAAGACACACACACACACAATACATACATACAAAGACACACACACAAGACATACATACAAAGACACACACACACACAAGACATACATACAAAGACACACACACACAAGACATACATACAAAGACACACACACACAATACATACATACAAAGACACACACACAAGACATACATACAAAGACACACACACACAAGACATACATACAAAGACACACACACACAAGACATACATACAAAGACACACACACACACACACAAAACATACATACAAACACACACACAAGACATGCATACAAAGACACACACAACATACATACAAAGACAAGACACACATATATACAGACATACACACAGACAGACACAAACAAGACATACATACAAAGACAAGACACATGTATACAGACATACACACACACAAGACACATACATAAGACACACACAGGACATACATACAAAGACAAGACACACATATATACAGACATACACACAAGACACATACATAAGACACACACAAGACATACATACAGAGACAAGACACACATATATACAGACATACACACACACATAAGACACACACAAGACATACATACAAAGACAAGACACATGTATACAGACATACACACACAAGACACTTACATAAGACACACACAAGACATACATACAAAGACACATACACAAACAAACACACATTATATTTAAGTCACCCTCCTGTTTCCTACCTTTAAGGTGCAGGAGGGTGACTTTCCCTGGGGTCCAGTGGTGGCTCAGGTGCATGGGAGTCAGAGTTCCAACTCTGACTCCCTCCTCCTCCTTCCTCCCGCGCGGCTCTCTGTATGCTGGGAGGAGTGACCGGGGAATCACTTCCTCCCAGCAGATTTGATGTCATCACAGGGGGCCCGGTCGCGCTGTTAAAGCGCCCAGCGCTGACCGGGCCCCCTCACAATCCACATCCATCGGGTGGCCCTGACAGCATGGGCCACCCGATGGACCCCTCCATATGCGGCCCCGGCGGTTTGCCGCCGGGGCCGCAAGTGGTGATGGCGGTACCCAGTTACAGTGGTACCGCCGGCTCGCGCCCGCCCGCCTGCCCAATTTATAAAAAAAAAATTGAAAATCCCTACCGCCCACCTGGAATCCTGAAACGCCCACTAGTGGGCGGTAGGGACCAGGTTGACGACCCATGATCTAGAGTCTTTGCAAAATATGCAAATACCCCACAAGGTGATAGAGCTGCTATAAAACTAAATATTACACTGCAGGGCAATCTGAAAAAAGGAGACCAGTGGAACAAGTTTTATTATTTATTTTTATATTTTTACATGTAAACATAACTATGCTCATTTACCCCGAGGCTCTCACTAGGCAGCTAAACTAGTATAAATATAAATCCTTTTGTGTCACATTAGAGACTGCACTGGCCAAATCTGGCCACTTATTGGCGGATGGACTGGGAGTGCCGCTTGGGAGATCCTTCACTGTTTACATGTACATACGTGTGACACTCAAATACAAATCATAACATGTATCTACATTCAATCCTTTTGCATGACACATTGACACAGATAGTTTCAGATTCTATAACAGAACCATGCAGAGGTATGCTACTAAAATTACATTTGTAATGTATATACTATAAAGCCACAAAGAGTTACCGTAAAACAATTATTTATTAAATTGTTACTAACATTAACAGCTTGGATTTTCTTTTTCACTTCCCATTCCACTTTCACATTTACATTCACTAAAGTGAGAATTCAAGGTGAATTAAAAGTGAATTTCAAATTTAAGGTCAAAATAGCCAAACTTGAAAAAAAAATCTATACTTCCCATTAAGCTATTCTCGTCTTAAATTCACTTTCAGTTCACCTCTTAAACTATTATTTTTTTTAAAAAAATTTAATTCTTTATTTTTTCAGTGCATTTGATAACAGTAATGCAACTTGACCAAGCAAAGGTGAAACAGAAAACAGTGTATAGTATTATATCACAGGTGCTTGGTTTTTGCGAGCATCGCACTTTTTTTTTTCCAGAACAATCATAACAGACAGTTACATGTCAGTGGTGCATGTTTGTGGGTATACATGTGAGGGCTGTAGTACTGAACATGTGGCTTGGGTTACTGTGCTCAGAGCGACATGAGGTTGGGGGGGCCTGTGTGACCCGAGTGTGTCAGGAGGGTTTGATTCGGTCAAGCCGGGCGCTTCATGACATTGGTTATTGTGGGCGTTGTGCCAGGCTAATATAGATGTCGAAGCGTGTGCCGGGACCTAAGTTGTGAGCTAGCTACATGTGTTATGTACATAGAGTGGGTGCTCCTAACCAAGGGAGCTGCGGGGGGGGGGTGGTGAGTGAGCTCGCGGCGTACCGTCCCTCTCTTGTGCTGTTGTATGTGTGGAAGGGCTGGTGTATCATCTCCCAGGGGAGCTATCTCCTGTTGGGTTGACTCAGTAATGAGCTGCTATGTCTATGGGCATATGTATGTATGTAGTGTTGACAAATAGGAGGAGAAGACATAAAGTGAACTTATCGGAGAAAAAAGAGAAAATAAAATAAAACTTTTCGTTGGCTCAAGAGATCATAGGACGAACTTGGTGAGGAAACAGTTCCCGGGGACGTTAAAGCCTCTGCCGGCTTTTGCGGTTCAGGTCCCGGTAAAGTTCGAGGTGCCTGCTCTTGGGGTAAATGGTTCAACCGTATCCGGGTCCCAGGTTGTTGTGCCGGTCGCGGCTGGTCGAGCTGGTGTCTGCGGTGTGAGGCCCAGGGTTGTCGAGATTGCAGGCCTCTTAAACTATTATTAATGTGGTGTTGATAAAGAGTAAAAGACCAGAAAGCTGGTCTCTTACATACAAACTTAGACATTTTTTTAAGTTATCTTAACCCAAAACAATTGAGGTATAGCTCTTATAGCACATTTTAGCAAAACATCGGCTGATTTTTTAGATCTTAACATTTTTATAGAGAATAACAAAATAACCACTAAAACTTATTTTAAGCCCGTAGATGTAAATAGCTATATTCAAGAGATTTGCCATTATCACTCATGGCTGAATGGTATCCCCCAAATAACAATTCCTTAGAGTAAAAAGAAACTGTAAAAAATAACGAAAAAATGTTGAACAAGTATCCAAATTGGGAAAGGATTTTAAAGATAAGGACTATAACAAAGACCAAATAGAATTACATTTTACCCAGGTTTTAATTATGGAGTGAAAGGATCTTTTAAACTACAAATATAAAGAGACAAGATTAGATATAAAGAGTGTACCGATCTTGTGTGATTTCAATCAAAATAGTCATTTATTCAAGAAAATTGAACACAAACATTGGCCAATAGTAAGACAAGATCCGGCATTACATGCAATTTTAACAGAGAAACCACAAATTTTTTTAGAGCAAGGCTGAGCTTAAAACAAAAAATAGTCGATAACTATATAAAAAAAGGAAACCACGTAAATCGTTCATGACTGCAAGCAAAGGTTTTTTTGGGTGTGGAACATGCTTGGCATGTAGGTGTACCAACAACAAGAAAAGACACATAACCCATTTTAAGAACCTCTCCCATGAAATCCAATAAGAATGTTAATATAAAAGAATTAATTATGTGCCATTCGAAAAATTTTGTCTATTTACTAGTATGTCCTTGTGGACTCACCTATATAGGTCGTACTAAAAGAGTCCTCCACATTAGAGTGGAAGAACATGTGAGGAACATTAAAAAAGCATATGATGGACACAGTGTAGCCTCGCATTTTAAAACCCACCATATGTAGCGGTACTTACCCTCTCCAGGGGCCGGCCGGGGTCCTCTGTTCTTGCCGCGCGCGGTCCTGCTGCTGCATGAGCCGCGCACAGCTCATCGACGGCAATCTCAGACAGGCGGGCAGTGACCGCGAGAAGCGGTCACGTGTCCCGCCTGACTCTAAGAGCGCGCCGCGTGTCTTGGGCGCGCTCCTAAAGGGACAGTGGGAGCCGAAAAATGAAACGGTCTCCCATTGGCCCCTGTCATGCCACATTCCCCATACACTCACGTTTTGGGGGCGTGGATATGACAGGGGCCAATCAAATTGATATCTAGGTATTTATACTCACCTTTTCCCTAAGTACCTTGCCCTATCGTGGTTTCTGATTCAGTTTCCTCTAGTGCTTGTATCGTTCAGTTGTGGTTTATTGGTGCTAGACCTTGGCTTTGTTCCTGACTCTGTTTTCTCTTTATCCTTGCTTATCTTGTCCGCCGGTTTGCTCTCCCATGTACCAGTCCTTGGCTTGTTCTAGTTTTCACTGTCTCTCTGTCCCCTTGACCTTGCCTCGTTCTGGACTCTGTCTTTTCTTGTCCTCGTCAAAGTCCGGCCATTCTAAGGTCCTGTAAGACGTATCTTGTTTTCTGCCTCTAAACTATCTGGACTATTCTTGCGTGTTGGGGTATATTACCGTGACATTACGATAGGGCCATGGACCCTGCAGGTTTAGGACAACAGATGGCTACTCATGAGGCTAGATTTGCAGAACAGGATCACCGTATGGATCAGATGGCTCAAGCCATCCAGACACTTTTATCTAGAACAGCTCCGGTACCTGTACCAGCGCACCTGTAACCCCTGTACCAGACACAGCTAATATGCCTAATGCTTCAGCACATCTAACCCCTCCACCTAAGTATGGAGGGGATGCTAAGACATGCAGGGGATTCCTTAATCAAGTGGAATTCCACTTTGAGATGTATCCACGTTCATTTCCCACTGATAGATCTAAGGTGGGTTTTCTTATGCACCAGCTTACTGATAAAGCACTTGAGTGGGCAAATCCGATTTGGGAGGCTAATGGACATGATTTCAATAGCTTCCTCACGGCTTTTCGTAGAACATTTGACACAACTAAAAGGTCAAAGAATGCCGCCAGGGCGTTAATGAGAATTAAGCAAGGATCTAAGTCTGTAGCTGATTATGCTATTCAGTTCCGTACCCTTGCTTCACAGGTAGATTGGACTAACAATGGGCTTACTACTGCATTCATGGAAGGCCTATCTGAAACTATATTGGATGAGGTAGCAGCTAAGGATCTTCCTGTACCCTTAGAGGACCTTATCGACTATCTCATCGATAAAGATAACAGGATTCGTGACAGGCTATATACCAAGTCTAGAAATAGGCGCTTTGTTTCCTTTAATTCACCTAGAGCTGAAACTCATGAGGGATCTAAAAGATCAGAGGAAGAACCGATGCAGTTAGGGGTTGCTAAACTAACTGATGCCGAAAAACTATATAGGAGAAAGGAGGGACTTTGCCTTTATTGTGGTAGGAAGGGCCATATGAGACAAGAATGTCCCGTGCGTCCGGAAAACTATCACACCTAAGACCGTATAGGGGACAGGCCTTGGGTGTGACATCAGAGTCCTCACATTTGCCTCTTAATAAATTGCTGTATCTCGGGCGCGCTCTTAAAGGGACAGTGGGAGCCGAAAAATGAAACGGTCTCCCGTTGGCCCCTATCATGCCACATTCCCCATACACTCACGTTTTGGGGGCGTGGATATGACAGGGGCCAATCAAATTGATACCTAGGGTATTTATACTCACCTTTTCCCTTAGTACCTTGCCCAATCGTGGTTTCTGATTCAGTTCCCTTTAGAGCTTGTATCGTTCAGTTGTGGTTTATTGGTGCTAGCCCTTGGCTTTGTTCCCGTTTTCTCTTTATCCTTGCTTGTCTTGTCCGCCGGTTTGCTCTCCTGTGTACCAGTCCTTGGCTTGTTCTAGTTTTCGCTGTCTCTCTGTCCCCTTGACCTCGGCTTGTTCTGGACTCTGTCTTTTCTTGTCCTCGTCAAAGTCCGGCCATTCTAAGGTCCGGTAAGACGTATCTTGTTTTCTGCCTCTAAACTATCTGGGCTATTCTTGCGTGTTGGGGTATATTACCGTGACACCATAACTGTAATCCATGTGGCCTGCAATTTATGGGCATCCAAAAGATGAAGAGGGGAGGACATTGCCAATAAATTAGTCAGGACAGAAATGGAATGCATTTTTAAAGGAACACTATAGTCACCTAAATTACTTTAGCTAAATAAAGCAGTTTTAGTGTATAGATCATTCCCCTGCAATTTCACTGCTCAAATCACTGTCATTTAGGAGTTAAATCACTTTGTTTCTGTTTATGCAGCCCTAGCCACACCTCCCCTGGCTATGATTGACAGAGCCTGCATGAAAAAAAAAACTGGTTTCACTTTCAAACAGTCACCGCAAAATTTGACACTAGGCGTCTCCACCTTAGAGCCAAGGCCACAACAGGCTCTAAATAAGGTGAGAGTCTCTTTAATATCTTGTTCTGGGCCTATGATATTTATAGTCATACTGCACCATAATGTTTATATTTGTTTACCCTGAGGGTGATTTCCGTCTAAGAAGGTGGGGTGCTGCCTATAAGAGCACATCTGCGTCTTTATAGAGCCTTATCATCAGACTCTGAAAATTGTGAGTGTATCCACTATATTTCTTTTGAAGATTTGCACTTTGGATAGTACCATCAGCACTAGTGTTTCTTTATGTTTCAATGTTCTTTGCTTATTATATGGTTTAAGAAAAAGAGCATGAAAATTGAGTGTATACTATGTACTTCTATGTTGTATGGTTATGTTGTTTATGTTTAAAATAACCTGTTATTAAAAATTATAATACAATTTTAGTTTAAAAAATGAGATGATAGCAATCAATAAACATCTGCCATAGCCATAGCTTGGAAGATTTAAGAACTGACCAGGAATAAATACAATTAATACATTACCTGGTATGGTGAATATTATGTCCAAACTAAGGAAGATGGAAAAATAAGAGTGGAATTTTATGTTTTAGGTTATTTTATTTTCAGTGAAAGAAATTTTCAACCATGCTTTTTGTTACCTAAAATATGTTTGATTCTTTACAATTTCCAGTTTAGTAGATAGAGGAATCAAGAAGGGTTTAGGGTACCAAGTATCCTTGCACCGGGCCCTCCTGGGCAGATCAGAGTATCTGATTGTCCAGTGAGGAGAGCCGAGAGAGAGAGAGCTGAGGCTTACTGGATAAGATGGTTGTTTCTGAACAGCAGCTGGAGAGGTACAAGTTGCCAAACATTGCATTACAAGCAACAAATGAAAATTAAATTTCATGTGTTAACTGTTGTTCTCCTCCTTGACTTGTATTATGTTAAAATTTTCAATAGTGCTTCTCTTATCTGGACCAAAGTAAGAAAAATAAGCTCAGTGCTGGCCATAGGCCACTCATAAATCTTTATAAGTATTTGAGTGAAAAGGAATAAGCCTTAGGCTTATGTAATGAGAGAGGCATGCCCAGATCGGCTTCCATGGAATACTGCCCATCAGCTATCTGGCCATGTTAGAGTGACACAGCTGCAGTGTCTAGTCTAGTGTCAGCAACTTACTTTATATACAAGTGGACATGAGCCACAATGCACAGGTGCACAGAAGGCCAACTGTTGGCACAGCAGCTGATGATTCTCAATTTCTCAATCCAACAAGCATTGGCCACCATTGTTATAAATTATATATCTAGCTACAACTTTTATTCATCATTATCAATTCAGATTCTCAAATGATTCAACACTCATATGATTTACTGTACAGCATGTGTGAACATTTATGTATTATATAATGTGAGATAAAACCTTTTTTGATGATGTCAGATCATATCCACATCCAAGCAATTTTTTTGCTCCAAAAATATATTACACAAAGGCAAATTGGGTGCCATACAAAGAAATCAGCGTTTTATACCCTGGCTAAGACTTGCATGGTCTGAAAATCTGTGCAAACCCAAAACCATGTTCTTCCTCGTTCACTCTTACACTGCAGACTGAAGGCAATGCATCCAAACTGTGCAAAATTGAGTTAACAAATACCAGCATTATCACCTTAATATGGTCTCAAGATATTATTCAAACACAGTTTTCCCACATAGGTGGAGGCCTGCACGCCACAGGCGGCTTAACACCACCACAGCCTCCAGACCTACCTCTTAAGGGAAGGACTCGGCCTATAAAAGTCCCCGAGTCTGTGGTGAAATGATGCTGGCCCCACAACAAGTCCAGAGCAGGAGGGCAATACCAGCATGCTTCTGGCTGCTCACTGACACTGGCGACCTCCGTCCTAAGCAGGCAAACAACGCCTACAGATCGGGCATCGGCTGACACAACACGGACTGACTCACGGAGAAGCTCATAGCCCACGGCCCTGCTAATACCGTAGAGACCCCTTTTGTTTCCTTTTTTTTCTATGTCTCCATGCAAGTTACCTGGTAGACACTCATGACACGCTTTATCTATGTTTCACTTGTTTTGTGTTAACCCTATGCTTTAGGCCTTTATGTTAATCGGATCACTACCCAGCACATTATAATGATGTCTAGATAGAGAACCAGCGGTCCTTAACCATCACGAACCACCTCAGGACTAGGAATAACATGCTTAGTCTTTTTTTTTTTTTAATTACCTGTCACCTACAACATAGACGTATATATAAACTGGAAAATGCTTAAACATAATAATGCACTACTCTCGTTTAATGCTAGATAAATACCACGACTGCACCTGTTACATATAATTGCTAACCTAGTATACTTAGCATGTTTTATAACTGAATAATCGTATAGACACCAATTGTTTAAACAACCAAGAATAACAGCTATGTTAAACCTATGGCGACACTAATCTTTAACACTTTAATCTCTTATGTGCTGCAATGTTTTAGCTGGTAAAGGACCATCACTTGTTTATTTTGTTGTTGGCAGGCCGCCAGACCCATAGGCATAGACCTATGGGCATAGACCAAACGTGTTTTTATGACGTACACTCACATGACCCTGCTGTGCCTTTCACTCTTGTTTTCTAATATTTTAAATATAAAAATATAAGAAATGCACCTAATTAATGCATGAGGCGGGGCTAGATGGTGTTTTTAACACCATAGGATCTGGAACACATGCTTGTGTTTCTGACTCTAAAATGTTCCTTTAATTTTACAATTAAATTATAAATTCAAGAAAAGAAGAAATCAATTAAGAGAGTTCAGAAGTTAGGAAGCAACAAATGAGAATTACTTTTATATGATTACTCATCCTTAAATGCAAATATGCAGCAATGAGGCATTAAGAAGAAAGCTAAAATAGACCACTTTTATAAAGGACAAAGTATAGTAAAACTTATTAAATCTCAGGCAATTAAAATTTTATATAAAATAGCAATTGATAGATGGTTTACAAAAAAAATGTACGGTTGATAAAACCAGATCAGAATTAATCAATCTTGCCCCCAAAAAGTGCAAAACACTCTGCAACACATTCATGAATATTTCCTGTTACTAGTGTTTACCCTCCACAAATGTTAATTCTGTGTAAATATGTTTGTTGTCAGCACACACTGGCAAGTGATGTTACCTTCAATTGCAGGCAGCTCCATCCTTGGCCAGCAGGTGAAGGCTATTAATATAATAACCCGGTGGTGAGGCATTCCATTGTTGTCCCACCATAGGCTGTGCGTGGGGAGATGAACTCATTAAGAGGGTGTAAACATGCCATCCACACCCACATGCCTTTTTAATTCCAATTAAATGTAGATTAATAAGTTGTTTTATGTGTGTGTGTACTGTAATGAAATGTCAAGTTGCCCTATTATAAGTTGGCTGTATTTGACAATCTGGGTCTAGAGAACATGGATTGTATACGGCCCTCACCACATGCGCCTGGTAGAATCTAGCACTTATTTAATAGAATTCAATTCATTTATAATGTCTAAGATCCTAAGGAGAATGTCCAGGAACCATAGAACTACTACAGCGTGTTCTAGTGGTTGTGGTGCATTGTATCTCTACCCCACTTCCATCCCCTATTAGTGTCTCTTACCCTCGTAAATCCCCTAGGTATTTCTCTTTTCATCTCTCTCCTCTTGCCATTCCTGCTTTATTAATTTCTCTCTGGCCATCTCTCCTTACTTGTGCACCACCATGTATACCTCTCTTCTCTATCTCACTTATTTATGTCTCTATCCCTTACTTTTGTATCCTCTCTGTCCCCTTGTGTCTATCTCCATATCATCCCAGCCAAATAATACCCTCTTACCTATGTGTATAATTCCCCATATTCATGCCTCTTATGTATATTTTTTGCCATTTGATGTAAATCATGAGTAAACTACTCAAGGTATTAACTACAAGCAGAGCATGAGGAGCAGGACTAATCTCTGTGCAGTACCGCTTGGTCACATTACAATCTGGGACAATGCAGGTCTGGAAAGGAGGTGCTGCGTTCACCACCCCAACCCCCATTGCTGTCTCTGTGTCTCCCCAGTTTAATATTCCGTTGATACAACATACAGCCAGTAGCTATGCGTCAGTAAATAAAATGGTGGTTATAGAAACCAAACACATTCAGGGATATTCAATAAAGTGAGAACTGTTGGGGATTCAAAATTCAAATTGTAGGCCAAAATAGCTGACTTGAAGATGTTTTCAAATTCAGCCATTTTGGTCTAACATTTGAATTTCATGTTTAATTCACTACATGTATAATAATCTATTTGGTTTAATATTTCCTGCCTTATTGGAGGTTGGGTAGATTTCCAATTGCGAGCTATGGTTATCTTAAGAGCAAAGAGAATATGGGTAATTAGGTATTTGTATGTGTTATTCATTAGGGGAAAATCTAGATTAAATCGGAAAAGTGACGGTGTAAGAACTATATTGTCTCGAATTAAATCCGATACCAGAGTGGATATATAGGCTATAATTGTAGCGGAGTGCTGATTTCCCACAGCTGAACTCCACCAATATGTCCAGAGGATGCAGGAACAAATACAAATCCAATAGGGTAAATAACACGATCAGCAATATAATCCACAGATATCCCATCACCTTTCCCAATAACTGGACGACACACAGTATCAGGAGCAGAACTGAAATCTTTAATCACACAACTTGCTTATAAAGGGTGCTCCCATGCAAGGGAGGGATTTACAGTAATCAGTACATTAACCAATAGTACAGTAGTTACCTCCCATACCTCTCCTCCCCTCAGTGTGACACATAATCCACTATAATCCATTATAACTTGTACACTTTTACCCCGATTCTGGATGTACCCCAAAACAGCCTAGTACAGTTATCTAAGTGGTACCCCCTGGTAGCCCTGATCTGGGTGACTAACATATCCAAAATTCACCCAGATCGGACCAGGGGTTAGGAAGTTAGGTGGAGGGTGTAATTTGACCGACCGCACACGAGGTGGTATCCGAAAAGGGTTCCATGCGTTTTGGCCCTGCGGTCGGTCTACGTTCGGGAGATAAAATACATATAAAACACTGCCATCCACGAATAACTTTCCCTTCATACGAATCCCCTCGTTCGGTACTTTAAAACTACCGAACGGGGGTTGGATTAGCCTTCCCGTTCGGGAGTTATGGAGCTCTGGAGGTCTCAGCGGTGTTCGGGTAATCGAGTGTCCGATTTGAGTTCCAGACACTCGACGACCAAACACCGCTGATCCGTGAGCAATGAGAAGGGCTGTCCATATAAATACGGTTGCAATTTCTTCAGGGCCCACACCACAGCCAGGCATTCTTTCTCGATGGCGGCGTAGCTTACTTCCCTTGGTAATAGTTTTCTGCTGATGTAAGCCACAGTATGTTCTCCGCCATCGGCCCCGACTTGGCTCAGTACTGCCCCCAATCCAAACATAGAAGCGTCTGTGTGACCAAGAAAGCGTTTAGTTGGATCAGGGGCTGCCAAGACAGGAGCATTTACAAGTGCGTTCTTCAGCTGTTTGAATGCCTGCTCACACTCCGGGGTCCAGGTAACCTGACGGGGGTTCTTATGGGTAAGATCAGTAAGGGGTTTGGCCATGGCGCTATAGTTGGGCACAAACTTCCTATAATACCCGGCTGTCCCTAGAAATGCTAAGACCTGAGTTTTGGTTCTGGGGGTTGGCCACTGCGCTACGGCCTCTACCTTTGCGGGCTCTGGTTTCTGCATCCCACACCCTACTCGGTGGCCCAGGTACTGAACTTTAGCCATTCCAATACTGCACTTAGCTGGTTTCAACGTTAACCCTGACTCCCTAATTCTATCTATAACGGCTCCTATATGGGTCAGGTGCTCCTGCCATGTATTGCTGAAGATGGAAATATCATCCAGATAAGCACAGGTGAAGTCCTGGAGCCCATCTAGAAGTCGGTCTACCATCCGCTGGAATGTGGCAGGGGCGTTCTTCATCCCAAACGGCATTACCTTAAATTGGTACAAGCCAAATGGGGTGATGAACGCCGACTTAGGGATGGCATCTGGGGCTAAGGGAATCTGCCAATACCCCTTACAAAGATCAATTGTAGTGAGGTATTGGCCCCTGGCCATCCGGTCCAGCAATTTGTCTATCCTAGACATAGGATATGCGTCGGATACTGTTTTCTCGTTTAATCTCCGGTAGTCCACGCAGAAACGTGTGGTACCGTCTCTCTTACGTACGAGGACTACCGGAGACGCCCAGGGGCTGTCAGTGGGTTCAATTACCCGTAGTTGGATCATTTCCTTGATTTCCTGGTGCATGTGTTCCCACACCGCCTCTGGTATGCGGTATGGGGTCTGTCGCATAGGTAGCTGACCTGGGGTTTCTATGCGGTGAGTCGCCAGGGGCGTGTAGCCTGGTACATTAGAGAAGGATTCTCGCTTTTCTCGCAGCAACTGCTGTACCTCTCTATGCTCCTATGGACTCAGCCGCTCCCCCAGTTTAACCTCAGCTAGGTCATTACCTGCTTTGCCGTCTTCTAGCAAGTATGGAAGGGGAAGGTTGTCAAACTCTTCAGAGGGAGGTGCACAAATGGCAGTCACCTCGTCAGAGCGTTCCTGGTAGGGTTTCAGCATGTTCACGTGAATCATGCGTCGCCCCCCTGAACCGGTGCAGGGGCCAATTATATAGGTGGTGTCGCAGCGCTGCTCCAGCACCTTATAAGGGCCCTGCCAGGCAGCCTGTAGCTTGTCATGCCGGACAGGTTTTAAAACTAAAACTTTCTGTCCTACATGAAAGCTACGGTCCCTGGCGTTCCGATCATACCATGTGCGCTGACATGTCTGCGCATGCTGGAGGTTCTCCCGTACTGCTCGGGTTAGTTCCTGCAGCCGGTTCCGAAACTCCAGCACATACGGTATGATAGGGGTACCTGTGGAGCTGTGCTCCCCCTCCCAGTGCTCCTTAATAAGATCTAAGGGACCTCGGACCCGCCTCTCATATAGTAATTCAAACGGGGAGAACCCCGTGGATTCCTGCGGCACCTCCCGATAAGCAAAAAGGAGGTGTGGTAGGAATCGTTCCCAGTCCCGATGGGTTTCTGCGAACGTTCGGAGCATCTGTTTCAATGTTCCATTGAATCGTCCGCAGAGCCCATTGGTCTGGGGGTTATATGGGGCACTCATTATCGGCTTCATGTTACAGAATTTCCAGTGTCCAGACACTCGACGACCAAACACCGCTGAGATTTTGATGCGTAAGATGGCCGCCGCCACGTGTTCGTATACCGAACGGCGGCCACCTAGATACCTCCAACAGTACCTATTCATTTGCGGTTAGAGAAGTGTGAGAGCTTAATAGGCGACACACGTCTCTCTGGGGTGGTCCATTAGTTCGGTAGTTTCCATTCGTATAGAGTACGGATGGAAAGTACCAATTAACATACGAATAATACATAACAGTTAACCATAGCAATGGGAAAAAGAATACATGAATCACAATTGCACTACAGTCTTTCAGGACAGCCCTAATGCCGTCTGCTACAATAATATATTTTTTAAAAATCACAGCTATACCAAATATTGTACCAATATCTTTTTTACATCTCCAACATAAAGGAGCATATGCTTCATAGATTTTATGAACCTTATATGGAACCAAGTACCATCAATATATATCTCTAAGCGAAGTTCTAACAGAGAGATACAATGCATATATTTTTTTAATTGAATAGTGGTTTGATACCATTCATATGGGGTATAAGATATATTGAGGTCCATTTCCCATTTTATGATGGGAGGGATTGTTTGGGCATCAGACTCTCCTTCCAACAACTTAAGAGTTCTGGTTATTAGGCCCTTAGATACCATTCTATCTAAATACCCGTAGATAGGATGTTCATAGGTAATTTTGTTTTGAATTCAAATAGTTCTTAATTCTTAAATACAGAAAAATATCTCTAGAGGATAATTTATAAGAAGCAGAGAAAAAAGTGGCACTAGAGATAAGTAAAATATCACAGGTAAACCCTACGAAGAAGTAAGTAGAAGTATAGATCAGGGTGTTGCAGTGGATGTGATCTATTTGGATTTTGCCAAGGCATTTGATACAGTTCCACACAAAAGATTAGTGTTCAAACTCAAGGAAATCGGTCTCGATGAAAATGCTTGTTCTTGGGTAGAACATTGGCTTAAAAACAGAATACAAAGAGTTGTCGTTAATGGTAAATTTTCAAGCTGGACAGAGGTGGCAAGTGGTGTCCCTCAGGGGTCTGTTCTGGGACCCCCTCTATTTAACATTTTTATAAATGATCTTGAAGACAGCATTGAAAGTCATGTTTCAGTGTTTGCAGATGACACAAAACTTTGTAAAATAATACAATGTGAGCAAGATATTACTTTGCTGCAGAAGGATTTAGATAGACTGGAGGACTGGGCACTCAAATGGCAGATGAAATTTAATGTTGAAAAATGCAAAGTTATGCACTTCGGCGTAAAGAATACACAAGCAACGTATACCCTTAATGGAAGTGAATTAGGAATAACAACACACGAAAAGGACTTGGGAATTGTTATAGACAACAAACTATGCAACAATGTGCAATGTCAATCAGCAGTGGCCAAGGCCAGTAAGGTATTGTCATGCATGAAAAAGGGCATTCATTCTCGGGACGAGAATATCATTTTGCCTCTCTATAAATCACTGGTAAGACCACATATTGAATATGCTGTGCAATTTTGGGCACCTGTTCTAAAGAAGGATATCATGGCACTAGAAAAAGTGCAGAGGCGGGCTACAAAATTAATAAAAGGAATGGAACATATCAGCTATGAAGAAAGGTTAACAAATTTAAACCTATTTAGTTTAGAAAAACGTCGCCTGAGAGGGGATATGATAACATTATACAAATATATTCAGGGCCAATACAAACCATTGTGTGGAAATCTATTCACAAACCGGACTTTACATAGGACACGAGGCCATGCGTTTAGACTAGAAGAAAGAAGATTTCGTCTAAGGCAAAGGAAAGGTTTTTTTTACTGTAAGAACAATCAGGATGTGGAATTCTCTGCCTGAAGAAGTGGTTTTATCAGAGTCCATACAGATGTTCAAACAGCTACTAGATGCATACTTGCAAAGACATAATATTCAAGGATATAATCTTTCAATGTAGGGTAATAACTGCTTGATCCAAGGATAAATCTGACTGCCATTCTGGGGTCAATAAGGAATTTTTTGTCCTAGCTTGTTGCAAAATTGTGCTTCAAACTGGTTTTTTGTTTTTTTTTTGCCTTCTTTTGGATCAACAGCAAAAAACAAATGTGAGGAAGGCTGAACTTGATGGACGCAAGTCTCTTTTCAGCTATCTAACTATGTAACTATGTAACAGTGCAGCATACAAAAATCACCAAAATGTCTCTAAATATTGTGAGTGTTCCAAGTTATTTATTACTTTATTCATGTTAAAGACATATTACCAAATGTTGTTTTTTATACCAACAGATCCTACGGAACTTTTTCTTAACATAAGAATATCATCCAATGTATGCGCAATCACCGTATCTCCATTTTTAGAGGATAATTTATACTTATTTTGTAGACTTGGAACGGTAAGCAATGATTTGTTTTCAAATATATCAGCAATTCTATTTATCCCGATTTGCCTCCATTTGTACATATTATTATTATTATTGTTGTATTATTTATATCTATATCTTTCATACTATATTGACGTATTTCAATGGGGGCATGAGTAAGAATTGAATCCGAAAGCAGTAACTTACTTTTTAACATTTTTCGAGTATCAAACATATCTGCAATCAACTGATTTAGATGTATTTGATTTAGCTAATCTGTCAAAAGTATTGTATTTAAATTACCAAGCGAACAGTAGGGATGTGCATGGTCAAAAAATTTGGTTCGGTTCAGGACGTCTGCAATTTGGGAATTCGGCACTTCTGCAATTCCCTAAGCCTAACCCTAACCCTACCTCTAACCCAACCCCTAAGCCTACCCTTAACCCTACTCCAAACCTTAACCCTACCCCTAACCCAACCATTAACCCAATCCTTAACCCTAACCCTATCCCTACCCATTACCCCCACCCCTAACCCGACTCTTAACCCTACCCCTAACCCCAACCCTAAGCCTACCCCTAACCCTAACCCTACTAGGCTTAGGGGTAGGATTAGGGGTTAGGTTAGGGGTAGGGTTAAGGAACAGGTAGGGTTAGGGTTGGGATTAGGGGTAGGGTTAGGGCTAGGACTGTCAGGATGACTAGTTCATCCAGCACGTAGAATTATGTCACACCTAGGACTAAATGTAATGTCTTACCGGGCCTTAGAATGGCTGGACTTAACATACCAGAGAATAGTCAGAATACTAGCCAAGGTGAGGGACACAGAAGGAGACAGAACGATGAGGGAAAGCCAAAAGTCAGGGATACCAGAATAAAGGGAAGTCAAACAAAGCCAAAGTCAATAACCAGACATAAATGTTCAGGATCACACTCTCGGACAACCACTAAGGGAAACCACAACAGGGCAATGAGGGAAGCCAAGAAAGTAGTTGAAATAAGTCTCCTTTCAATTTGATTGGCCTTACCTGGCCTATGACCCGAGAATGTGCCGGCGCGTCCTTTGCGTGACGTCACACGCACGTTGACGTCGTCAATACCGTGGGCGGACATGGGGCTACAAATGGTATGAATTTGCAGCGGCCAGCGTCCTTCAGCATGCCGCAGGAGCCAGATACACCAGCACAGAGCCGCCGACCAGTATCTTTACCAATGCCAGGAAGGTAGTTATCCTCACAGATACCACAAGGTGAGGACGAACATGTGACATGGACTAGGGTTAGGGTTAGATTCCTGTCATCATTCCCTCAAATTTTCCCTCCCTCTCCGGTTGGGCCACTTTTCATAAATCAGATGCATTTCGGCACTTCCGAAATTTGGCACTTCGGCAATTCGGTTAGATTCAGCACTTCCGAAATTCGGCATTTCGGAAGCATCCGAATGTCCGAATTGCCAAAATTAGTCCGAAGCATTATTTTGAATGTTAGGTTTGGTCTATACTATTGCATTTGTAACTAAATAAGCTCAATGTAGCTGAGCAATATCCGAAAATGATATACCCCCATTATCATATTTATTTTGTAAGATCTTTTGGGATATTCTTGGTCTCTTATTTGCCCATATAAAATGTGTAAATAATCTTTAATAGGATAGAATCCAGTCATTGCTTAATTTAAATGGTACAGTTCTAGTTAGGTATATCAATTTTGGTATAGAATAAGCATTAACTGTATTCAGCCGTCCCAGCCAAGAGATCTCAATTTTACTCCATGTATTCAATTGTGTTTTAATTGAACTATATAGATCTTCATAATTCCGATAAATTAAGTTATAGATATTGAAAGATAATTTAATACCTTGATTTTCAATATATTCACAAATCCAGTCAAAATGAAAATTAGATTTAAGAGAAGACAGATTGACCTAATTTATGTTTGATATTAAGATTTGATTTTTTTTTTAAATTCATTTTATAGTTAGAGAAGTTTACATACAATTCGATATCTTTAAAAACCTCAGGGATTAAAATTGAAGGCTTCAACAGGGGTAGGAGCACGTCATCAGCAAATAAAGATAATTTATACTCTCGAACAGATGATTGTATCCCAATTTTTTTTTTTTTTTTAATAATCATTATGGATAATGGTTCTATAGACAAAATGTATAATAGTGGGGCCAATAGGCATCCTTGCCTTGTACCATTATTGATAAAAAATTAATCTGATTCATAGAAAAGATTTAAAATTTTTGCACATGGTTCATAATATAGTGACATTATTGTATACTTAAAGGGGCCCATAAAATCTAAATTTGCTAAGACTCTATCTAAGAATCTCCAATTCACCCTATCAAAAGCTTTTTCCGCATCAATAGCAAGAATAACCATTTCTGAATTCATAAGATTACTTTTGATTATCAAGTTAATTATTCTCCGGACATTATCCGTTGTACCTCTATACCTGATGAAGCCTGATTCGTCCACCGAAATGATACTTGGGATAATGGATTACAATCTATTTGCAAGAATATGAGAATACATTTTCATATCAAGATTTATTAAAGATACCCTAAACTAAGAAGTTTTTGGAGAGCGATCGCAGGCCTTATTACATCTTGTACTGGCATTACCTTTCCCTCTGAGCCAGGTACTTTTTTAAAAAATAATTTCCCTAATAACCTCAAAAGAAGGATCAATATCTTATATATCATATAATAATAATTGCATTAAGAAATATAGGCAAACATTTGTTAACTGGGAATATACCACACAATAATGTATGTATATTACAAATAGAGAGTACTAAAATATATGAATGTATAGCAAGGAGAGTAGGAAAATAACCTGTTTTCTGGGGGAAAACATGGGAAAATTGGGGGAAACATATTAATACAAGTATTTAAAGGGTATTAAGAGGAAGTATAAAGGACGTAAAGCACGTTGTTGCATGGGCATGTGGAGAGTGGTGATTGAGTTTGTTGTAAAAATTGGGTGTCTTTTTTCTTTTCTCTCTCTCTTTTTTTTCTTCTTCCTTTTCTTTTATTGTGTGTTCATAAATAGAAGGGTAATACATCACTTTAGGTACTTAGTAGAGTATAGTAATGTAAGATATAATGGTTACTTTGATATAAAAGGGAAAGTAAAGGAAGAAAACATATGATGTAAGATATATGATTATTTTGTGTTAATATGTTAAAGTGATTATGAAAAATAATAAAAAAAAAAAGGTTTATTAAAGGTATTGGTCTATAGTTTATTGTTTTTGTAGGGTCCTTTCCTGGTTTAAGAATCGGGATAATAGATGCTATCAGCATCTGTTTACGAAAGGGTTTTGTAATAGAAATCTCCAAAATAAGTTTTCAATAGGATTGGGGCCAAAATATCAGAATATTTTTTTATAAAACACAGCTGAAAAAAATGCTCAGGCTTTTTTAGATTTAATATTTTTTATTGAAGGTATTGAAGGTATTTCCACCATATTGATAGGTGTATTCAACTCTCTTTTAATTTGTTTGCAAGAACTTTACTAACTTTATTATTATTACAGTATCATTTTTGGGGCTGGCGATTGCGGAGACGGGCCTCTAGACCACGTGCGTGGCAGGCCGGACTCTGGGGGGATGCGCGGGGGCGCCTCAGCACCAAGGCAGCGAAACCAACCTAACCTACCCTATTCCCCCCCTACCTATCTCTCCTCATTCCCCACCGCTTTATACTCTACCAACTTTCTCAACCAAAACACTACACACCTCCATGGATACTACATTAGTCACCTCACTTACTGAATATACCACTGCTCAACACCCAACATAGGCCGCAATACCGCACCTGAAAACAACACTTATACCGGATTGCCGGCTCAGAGCTACACCCATCTACAGCGGATCGCGAGCCCTATAACAGGGCCGTCCGACCGGGGGCATAGGGCGAACAGGCTAAACACGAGAGGCATAACGGATACCAAGACCCCACAGACAGAAGCAATACCCTAGCCCATCAACAAAAAAGACGGCGGTAGGACCCGACATAAGCCCTACCACGTAAGGGAACCTAAGCCCTATGGCAGACATACACGGGAAAGGTGACACGTGAACCGACAGTTAGTGACTCAGTTCGCCAAAATGAGACGGACACGAGACATGGCCCAAGGGAAGATATACAGATGCTCAGTTAAGGAGAAGTTTATAAACATATAGTTTGGAGGATAAGGGGGAAAGGAAAAGAAAGGTATAAGATAAGAAAAGGAAAGATCACTTCATGTGGTTAGTGCTGCTACTTAGATTCACGAAGCCTACTTGTATGCTATACTAATTACTGAGTATCTGACACACGCATGAACACGACACACTGGTTTCGATTTGAAACGCAAATGTTATCTGTTATATTTGTATTTACAATGTACACTGTTTACTCCCTTATAAAAATGAATATGGAGAGAGAAAAAAAAAGAAACGCAAAGTATCTCTCCGCTTCTGTTCGAACGTGTAGCTTGCACTGTTGTAAACCGCTTAATGTCTTAAATGCCATTTGCTTTCTGTACTGTTCCATATAAAACTACAATAAAATAATGATTGACATACAGTATCATTTTTGTTTAAGAAATAAAATTGATTTATTAACATCATCGAAGATCTTTTTTTTAATAGCTTGATTCAGACTTAAGATTTTGTTATTGGTGTCCTGACTTATTTGTTCCTTGTTTAACCTTTCCATTTTTGTCAGCTCAATATATAGTTTAGAGATTGATTCTTCTTTGTTTTGTTTTTTTATATCTTGAACCTGCTTTTATTAAAAGGCTCCTAGTAAAACTTTTGAGTGTACACCATAATGTAGACATAGATAATTCCCCAATATTGATAAATCGATCTAATTGCGTGGCCATCTCTGTATTTACATTATCAATAAACAAAAGTATTTCATTCAATCTCCATCTAGTTCTGCTTTTAAAGGTAGAAGGAAATTTTACGTCCAAAAAGACTGGAGCATTAACAGATAGGATAATTGGGCCGATCTTAGAATAGATAATTAAGTCCAAAAGATCTGGCCTTGAAAGAAAACTGTCAATATGGGAATAGGTCTGCTGGAAATGAGAGAAGTGTGTAAATTCCCTCAACCCTGGATTAAGAGTTCTCCAGCAGCCGTAAAGTGCATTTTTAGTCAAGAATTTGTTAACATTTTTAACAGCTGTTTTCATTTTGGGATCCCAATCATTTTTGTTTTGTTACTTTTATCTGATTTTAAATTAAGGACACAATTAAAGTCACCTCCAATAATAACGTTGCCACATTTAAACCTATCTATCTTCGAGATGCATTCATCCAGGAAACCCAATGAGAAGTCATTAGGAGCATAAATGTTGACCAGTGTAAATAGCATATAATTTATTTTAGCAATTATAAGTATAATTCTACCATGTGGATTTAATAAATATATTAAAATGTACGTTTTTTTGACACAAAAATATCTACTCCGCTGCTACGTTTCCCTCCAAATTAGAAGAATAAACAATTGGAAAGTTAAATAAAATGCCACAGTTTGGAGGGAGAAGTTATCTAATGGGTTTCCTGGATGAATGCTATATCCAACCTATTATCTTTTAAAAAATTACACAGTGCACTGGGTTTTTGGCATGAGTTCAACCCTTGGATATTCCAAGACACACACCTAAGCGGTATCTAATACCATAATAACTCTGAAAATCGGTTCCCGACACCGCAGTCCTACTACGTTAACAAACATAAAACATGTAATTTTTTGTTCATACCTTTTAAGGATTTTTTTTAATACTACGCAAAAAGTTGAATACAACTTCATATTCAACTGATACCTGCTACTTTATTACGCAGGTGGTGAGGATTAGATGATAGCCAGTGGGGCTTGACATATTAGAAACTCAGAAACGCCAGAAAACAAAAAAAAGTCCCAATTATCATTAATTGGATTTAAATTTAGAGTTTCCATTTTTAAATTACAACTTTTGTCAATGTTAGCTCTTTAAATCCGTAGATAGTAGCTAGAGGGGCCTAACATTATAGAAGAAAACAAATGATTTAATTCACAATATAAAATAAAATCTCAATATTGTAGAGAACTTTATTGTCACCATTCTATTGATTTGAACTCTTTAATCATCACCTTTCCTACCCCACCTCTCCATCACTCCCTCTCTCTCACCTGCCCAAGGAAAAAAAAATCATAGCAAGACTTTTATATGGAATATAGTTATGTCCCATTATAAATATTTTTTACAGGCAAATTAATTAATAAATTAGTAACCCACTATATATTCTTAGAAACACAACTCAAACATTCATTAGGGATGACATATTTCTCAAATATGACCTAAATTGGGAGCATCAACGGAAAAAGATGAGAGGATAAATGATGGGGGAGAGAAAACAAAACAAAACAACTTAGATTTTCATAGACTTGGTGCTTTTAAATTTGTATAGGTTTAGAATTTAGTTGGCTGCCACTAATGCATTAGTTTCATAGCAGACAATTTTAACTCTATTAATATAAAATAAGTCATACTTCCAGTAGTTCTAATTTAGGACCACTGTCTCTCTATATAACAACTTTATTAACTTTAAAAAACGTTTGTCATTAAAGGCCCTTGAATTGTGCAAAAATGTAACCCCCCCTCCCCCTTTTTTTTCAGGTGACACCTTCCCTTTTACTACATATACTATGAAGCTGCAACAAGACCATGTCTCTTAGTTGCCAAGTTTGACACCTCTTACCTTTCCTATTTCAGTGAGTCAGGTTTCTCCTGGAAAACAGCTAGATTTTCAGCTAAACCTGCAGAAACCGTTCGTAATCCTACTGCAATGATTATTTCAGCTAAAACAGTGCCAAGCCACATCCAAGTGATTCAAGTTGGCACCATTGTTAATGCAGTGAACGAAGATTTGTGTTAGGGAGCCTGGAGTCCAACAGTTTATTAATGGCTTGCTGTTTTATTGATCTTGCTCTTTATTATTTAACAAGAAAAGGCAGGTCCCAGAGACATTAAAACTTCCCAGAGAACCATTAAGACTTTTTCAAACTCAAGCGATATTAGTGAGAGACATCCGGGAAAAAGAGAAGACTTTAATAATAATTGCCTGATGCAATTTACTAATGGAGGAGGCAAAAATGTAATTGTAAACACTTAAAAGGGGGTCCTACACTTTGTATCAAAGCAGAAGTCCGACAAAGGCCTCCATTTAATATTTTTTTAAAGCTTTTCCAATGATCACAATCTGTTTATTGTTTATAAAAAACAATTATCAAATAGAGGCCACAGTGTTGAACCATTTACAGTAATGAAATGAAGGGAAAGATGCAAGTGAGAGACAATGGAGTAACGTGTGTGCATGTGTGGGATATTGGGTATACACAACTGGACCTGGGATTTTAGGGAGAGACACGTCTGGGGAAGGGGATCCCTGGGAGAGATACAGAGAGGAGACACAAACAGTATACTGTGATAAAGGGAAGATACACAACTGAACACTGATACCTATGTCCCAGTTTTGTGGAAGAAGATAGTGGAAACCCTGATTTCACTTTGCAACACTGAATGCACACATACTGAGCCAGTGCTTTGCTTATATTGTTTGCTTGTGACACAAGGCACCAGTATCTTTGAATCTAAATAGAGCTTTCCAGCACATCAGAGATTGTCCTGGCACACGAAAGGACATGGCCAAGGGAAGTGAACCTGGAAAACCAAAGATAAGCCATGGTTTAACAATGCTAATGTCATCTACAGCCTATTAAATTACATGTCATTGGTTAAAGGTGAGATCTGGTATTAATGGATCACCATGCTGCACAGCAATGTCTCTAAATGATTGAAGTGGTTAATATAAACTAATTAGAAAACTAGCCTTTGTAGTTTCCATGCAACAATTGTTTAACAAAGTTAATAGACAATCCAGCTATTTAAAATCTTTATATAGGCAAGAAAAATAATCCCAGACTCATAAGGCGAAAACCAAAATAGATACGAACAACCATTCATTACCAAATATAACTAGTCAAACTGCGATTCTAAATGTCTGCAACTTGCTTTAAGTCGATTAGAAATCAAAGCTCTGGAAGAAACATAACAGAAGGAAGCAGTGCTTAAAGGCTGGGTGAAGAAATGCTGGATTGAAATAAGCCGAGTTCTGTATTTACATGAGACGCCAACTTCAAAACCAGTGATGCTGAGAAATTCAGCAACAAGATGAGAGGCAGAGAGGGGGCCCTGATGTTTGTAAGAGGGATAATAAATCTTGCAGAGACACACACACGGATTGTCAGAAAGTCCAATTTAGAATTAATTATAAGAATTAATTGGAAGTTAATCCCTACCTACAGATTTGCACACTAACCTATCAACTGGCTGCCGAGTGGAATTAGGTATGTGATGTGATGAAACAGGGTACTTTGTACTAGATGCCACAGAGACCTGCAAAAATCAAATTTCCTAGATGCGCGTAAGAGGCCATTGGGTACTCTTCAATGAATAACAAATGAGACCTGAGAAAATACCAGTAATACAATCCTCCTGCCATTAATCTGATTGCCACTGGGCAAGCTTATTCTAGACTCCTATTTCTACACACATTCCTAGTATTATGTTCTTTTTTACAAGAAAGTAGAAGGAAAATAATTACCTCCAAATTTTAAATACTTATTATTTTGCCCAGAATAGCATAACAATAGCAAAGCTAAAGCTGCAATATCATTCAAATTGATCAAATTGTGCCTGCGGTCTACAGTATGTAGGACAAACCAAAAGAATGTTGAAAGTAAGATTAGGAGAGCATGTTTAGAATATACAAAGGCAATTTGAGAAAGATTCTTTATCAAACCACTTCAAGACCTGCCATACAGGAAACCCAGCCTCCTTACAATATTGTAGGATTCAAAAAAATAAATGTACCGTGGAGCAGAGGGGATTTGATAACAAAAAAAGTTAACTTATCACGAGATGTTCTGGATTTATATAAAATGTATCATCATTTTGTCTACTTTGACTACTCTTTCAATGTCATGTCCTAGATGTGGATGTCACGATAGTCTTCAGTGTGAAGAATTTACATCTGCAGAATTCATAATTGTCTAGACACCCAAGAAAAGTTACCCATTTAAGATGACATCAGCATTGCCCCATGTCATAGTCTTGATACTTGTCAAGTGTGCTATAGTGGAAGGTTTCTGCACAGGACATGGGGCATTTGTTAAAATAAGTCAATTGTATTATTGAATGACCTCCCTTGACGCTGTAAGGAATTGTGGTTAGTTTTTTAATTTCTAAATTTATTTTTCATGTAACACCTACCAGCTATCATAACAGACACGATTTGTGCATTTTATGATTGAACTAAACCTGCTTTCTGATTGGATGAATCTATCAAGCAATTAGCATATAGCTTTGATTTGAATATACCTCAGTTTCTAAAGAAAAAAACTTCCCTGCAGCTCTAATTGCCACTTTCTTTAAAATACTGTTCTTCTGCAGCAGTGAAATATGTAACTGGCGAGACCCATAACATTTGCATACATATTTTAACAGGTTTCACTGTACTGATTCACATAAAAAAATATTCTTAACGAAGTGAAATGGTCATCCACAAATTATGTGGATTGTACGATGACAAGTTCACCTTCAGAAACATTTCAATTTTAAGACAGGACACTTGATAAGAAGTAGGAAACTATTTAAAGGAACACTTCAGACACCATAAACACTACAACACACTGTTGTAGTTATGGCCATGAGTTCCCTGCCACCACATTATAAATAGTCAAACCATTTTCTACCGAATTGACTTGTTATCAAGAAGAGGAGCTAGCTTTAAGACTAGAAAGAATGCTACAAAGTGGGGGGTAACCTCAAACAAAATTTACATGAAATAAAAAAAGTGGCAACCTATATTAAAACGTAACCTTTGTTATTAATAAGTAAAAATGCTACTACGCACACGCAGGGCTGTCTTTAACGCAAGGCAAACGGGGCAGCTGCCCCAAGCCCAGTTAGTCCTGGGTGGCCCAAAGCAGCTGTCCCTTTTGCCCTCTGCCAGCAACAATTTATTTTAGGATTGCAGATTGGCGTTTCCATCAGGTGGCCCTTTAACAGCGCGAAAGAGCCCTTTGCTTATCGGAAGCCTGGGAGGAAGTGACAGCAAGTCAACATACAGCCACGCGGCAGAGAGATGGAGGCAGCGAGGAGGGGGTTAGGGCAGGAGAGCCAGACCCCAACTTCCAACCACCCCAGCCACCACACTGGACCTCAGGGAAGCCACCCTCCTGCTAAAAGTAGGAAACGGGAAGGTAGCTATAAAAGTGTAAATTTTGCATCTGTGTGTATGTCAGTATATGTGTCTGTATTTGAGTGTTCTTGTATAGCAAGACCACTTAATGTTATCTCACATATATATTATTATTATTATTATAGCCAAATTTACCACCCTAACTCCTCCCACAGTTTTTACACTACATAGACAGTAATATACCAAAACGTGCGGATTGTTCCCGATTGAATTGCTATTACTTTGTGGAACGTTTCGCGGAATGGTTCACGGAATATCGTCGTTCTTGTGGCAAAATTTGTCCCATCAGAATGAATGGCAAAATGTTCAAAACTAGAGTGGGAGCTGGCAAAAGCTGAAAAATCAGGACATGATTTCTAAACTGCCACCACTCCCTCATTTTCAAGCCCACCTACACAAATCTTATATCAAAACGTTCAGCTATCCCTGCTGCCACTAGAAATGTCCACGGCTAAGCCATAGTCCTTATAGTTTTCACAATATGACCATTTGTTTGCAACTCATGCCGTCCATTGACATTCATTGAAACTCCACTCTAGCCAGCTCAAATTTGAAGGGCAATTTCTAAACTGCGACTGTGCCTTCACTTTTAATATTTCAGAGACATACTATACATCAAAATGTAGGTATGGGTCTTGTGATTCCAACAATATCAAGTTCTTCACAGGGTGAAGGATTTATAGTTTTTAAAATACGACCATTTGAAGTGAGCAATTTGGAGCAGTTTGTTTTTAACCGCTCTTCTCTGCCCTGTTTGAAATCTATTAGTTCCTGTTGGCAGTTGGTGGAATGTTCGAGGGATTTGAAACCCTGTGTAACAAGGCTGCAATATGAAGATGCTGTTATATATGTATTAATAAAGTGAGTACTTCGTTATACAGGAATTATTGACTGATTTGTACAAAACATCACAGTGACAGCAGGGATAGCTGAACGTTTTGATATAAATTGGTACATTTATAACCCTACATGGCAAGACCACTTACTATTATCTCACATATATATATATTATTATTATTATGATTATTATTATTTCTATTGAGCAATTTGGAGCAGTTTGTTTTTAACCGCTCTCTGCTGTAGAGTGAGTGAACCACACTCCAACCTTTCCACAGTTACTCAAGCCACTCCACCCAGTTACTCCACCCACTCCAGTTGTAGACTACTGGTGGAGGCAAGAACACTTCACACAATTTCCCCAGAAATTGTAGCTTTTCTAGTTGTATGTTGTCATTGTATGTATCATGATCTGTATGTTGTCAGGGTGTGTATCTGTATGTTTTCAGTATGTGTATTCATGTGTGTGTATGCATATTTGCATGTGTGTCAGGTTGTTTATCTGTGTCTCTGTATGTGTATCAGTTTGTGTACCTGTATGTTGTCATTTGTGTATCTATTTGTAGTCCATTTTGTATCTGTATATCTGCATGTGTGTCAGTGTGTGTATTTGTGTGTCTGTGTACCTGTATGTGTATCTGTGTGTCTGAAGGTGTCAGTGTGTGTATCTGTGTGTCTCTGTATGTGTCAGTGTGCGTATAGGTGTCTGTAAATTTAATGTGTGTCAGTGTGTGTGTGGCAGTTTATGTGTTTATGTACATACATCTCAGCTTTCAAACGCCAACACTACGCACAAATACACCCCTGCATTCAAACTACATACAAACACACTCCTCCATTGAAACGTTAACACTACATACAAACACACCTCTGTGTAAAACACCAAAAATGTATATAAACACACCTCTGCATTCAAAAACGAACACTGCACATAAATGCATGCTTGCATTCAAACGTCAACACCACATACAAACATATCCCTACATTCACAACCATACTCCATACAAAAACATGCTTACACAACACACAACCACTGCTCAGTTCTAAATTCAACCCTACAAGCATGACTGTAGTGCTTACTATACTTGGAGTAACCCATTAATAAACATATTTGTTGTTTTTGTACCCCAAATTTATTATTTCTTTATTTTAAAAGAATATTCTGCCTATGATTACAACTCTCTCATCTTACATTATTCACGGTCGAGGGGGAATGCTCTGATGTTATGGAAAAAGAGAATTCTCTCCTGTGCTCTCCCTGTGAGATCTGCCTGACTCAATCTGTCAGTCCAAGTTACACGGCCCATTTGAACCAAGCACCGCTCTCTCCTGAGAGATGCTTCTGTTTAAACACAGCACAGCCAGTATAGGGAAAACATGCTGCTGACTATGTGAGTGCCGAAATGAAACACTGCAAATAGCAGAGATTAAAAATGTCAGACCTCCAGCAGTAAGATTTTGTATGTGCCATAATCAAAATCAAACTGCAGGCTATGACATTATCAAGAGTGTTGGTATTTAATGTTACCTGCCGCAATTCCTTATACTCACAGGGCGAGGCCGTCACAGCGCTGGAATAAAGTGAGTAAAAACACCGGGGGCAGGATACCTAAACAGTCTTTTTATTACTATATTTCAGGAATACATGTGTGTCAGCTGATGCTCTAAGTCAATCAATAAAGCCAATAATTAAAATGTTTTACTTTTCTATCAATTGGGAGCTACTGATTGGTTAATCGTACCTTCTGACCGCTCTAGCCAATTAGCGGTGCCCCTACCCAATGGCATGCTGCCCTTCCTGAAACTCAGTTTCAGAAGCCAGATCCTGCTGATGTACCTGAAGATCCAGCAACAGGTGTGTGCAAGAACATTTTCACCCCTTAAAGCGGCACTGTCATGCCGAACTTATCTTTCTTTAAACGATTCCTCTTCTCTCCCTCTGTCAGGATCTGTTCTTCATTTCTTCCTTTCTGCTCTAGTTTTCATTTAAACTTTGTCTTATGGAGGTTTCCTACACCTGACCAGCTATGACCAGCAGAGGAGCAAAGTGTGCTTCATTTCCAGTGGTCAGAGCAATTTTCCCACAATTCTCACCATTGATCCTGGATCTCACGATGCTTCCTGTCAGTATTCCTGAACGTCCTGTCACTTAGAAAGAACGCCGGCGCAACTACCGAATGAGAACAGTTTCTCCATCCGTGTTAGAATGCAATTCGGGACTTTGTTCGGATCGGAATTTCATTCGAATAAATGAAACTCCGATCCTATTTGTGCCGCGGCTGCATCTTCCAGCCGCTTAGTAGAGAACTCCCTAATTCCCACGGTATTAGGGAGTTATCTACCAAAAGGCTTAAAGACATAAATTGGTCTTTCAGCCAAATTTACTAATGCTAAGTAAAGATTACCTAGTAATAGTACATTCTGACCCTACTTGCTATGCCGCGAGGTCCTTAAGGACCATTTTTTGTTGGACGTACCTGATACGTCCTTGATTGGGAAGGGGTTAAAGGAACACGATAGGGACCTACATTACTTAATCTCATTAAAGTGTTCTCGGGGCAGTGCTCCGGCCTGTATAACCCTGCAATGCAAGACATTATGTTTTTTGAGAAACTGCAATAATTACATTGCAGGGTTAACTCCACCTCAAGTGGCTGTGTTGCAGAAAGCCACTAGAGGCTCTTCTGGGTCCGACACTTTGAATGAGGACATCTAGCATCTTCACATTCCCCAAAGAAAAGCACTGACTCAATGCTTTCCAATGGGGAAGCATTAATGTGCCTGCGGTGAATGCTGCACATGCATATAATGTCTCTGCCCTTTCATCGTTGGAGATGTGGGGGGGGGGGGGGGGGGACTTATAAAGTTAAGACTAGAAAACTATAGCATTAGGAATACAGGTTGTTCCTTTAACCCCTTAAGGACACATGACATGTGTGACATGTCATGATTCCCTTTTATTCCAGAAGTTTGGTCCTTAAGGGGTTAAGCTCCCTAGCCTTAATGCACATACGCTTTGGTGGATTAGGCGCTCACTATATATTATAGGATGATATGGCAGCAGTAACCAATACAAGGAACCCCAACCTTGTAGTGAATAAATGTGAAAAAGAAAGGGAAGGAAACCGCACCCTCAATATATAAATACGTAAAAATATGTAAATATACGTACACAAAGGTCGCAAATAGTCTTCTTATACAATTGACCTCAAAGAAAACATAAAACATAAAAACAATAATAGTGTAGTATGTCAAGTATAGTGGGTGGATAAGTAGTGGTAAGTAATCCACACTCACATGGCCCAGAGCTAACTTAGAACTCAGCTGTTAACACGCCTGGACGTAACAATCCCTGTCTAAGGATATGTAGGTGTCTTCACAATCTCAGATGGGCGATATATGAAAAGATAAGAGAACTCCAAATAGTGCAGTGTGTATGGATAAAATATGTGAATAAATAATGAAATATCGTACTCACATTTGCTAGAGCAGAACTTGCTCTAGTCTTAATGGCATAGGTGGTATGATCCCCACCAAGGAACAAGTTGATAACCAACTGACCTCAAAGAAAACATAAAACATAAAAACAATAATAGTGTAGTATGTTGAGTATAGTGGGTGGATAATTAGTGATAAGTAATCCACACTCACATGGCCCAGAGCTAACTTAGAGCTCAGCTGTTAACACGCCTGGACGGAACAATCCCCGCCTAAGGATATGTAGGTGTCTTCACAATCTCAGATGGGTGATATATGAAAAGATAAGAGAACTCCAAATAGTGCAGTATGTATGGGTAAAATATGTGAATAAATAATAAAATATCGTACTCACATTTGCTAGAGCAGAACTTGCTCTAGTCTTAATGGCATAGGTGGTATGGTCCCCACCAAGGAACAAGTTGGTAACCAGGAGTGAAAAATAATAAAATCCAAATATAATAAATAAGGATAATTTATTTAACAAAAATATATTAAAAAGAGGTTAAAATATAAGTATATAGTCTCTAGCAATCCATTTGACGCGTTTCACCTGTAAAAGGCTTCCTCAGAAGTGTGGAGAGTGTCCTGGTTCCATTCGTTTATATAAGAGTCCCATTAATGATACATACTTCCTGCTTTGTGTGATTGATGCTTCCTGTAACCACCGGTGAACCGCACGCGTCATACCGGAAGTGACGCGGCGTAGTGTGTCCGTGGTTGTGTCCGTGTTCCATATATGGAATGCATACAAAACTATATTAGTGATGCTGTGTTCCATTGGAATAGGTAAGAAAAAAAAGTCCATTGGAGAAATTTATAAGCATTATTGCCGAGATGTGTTCTAGACCTTACATAGAACACATCTCGGCAATAATGCTTATAAATTTCTCCATCAACAAAGTGGGCGGTAGGTATTAAAAGGTTGACTACCCCTGGACTAGACCATTAGTTTACTAAGAGTTAAGCTTAAAAAAACAAATTCAAAAAAATAATCCAATTCTCAAGGTCCATATACAACCGGGCTTGAGGAATCAAAAGGGTCGGGCTGCCATGGCAACTGAGCAACTGGACCTGGTAATGGAATTCTGTCTCTCCAGTCCTCCCCTATATTCCTTGACAAATATGAAGCTTAGAGTAAGTAAATAAACTAATGACAGCCACATAGCTATTTAAAGGAATCCTTCTGGTACCATAACAACTTTTTTTTATCTCAAAGGGGACTTTTTAAAAACAAAAAGTTGTTTAATCTGTAATTTGACTCTATAACTTCTCAGACATCTGATAAAGGTCTATTATCATTGTACTTGAGTGCACTAGAAAAATATTTGTGTTTATTTTTTGCCAGTAGTAGAACACCACAATCTGTGAAATTCATCAAAAAAATGAAACATATATGTGCAAAACACAGAAAATTAAAAATAACCAGCAGTGTCTGGTGATAAAATAATTAAAGGAAAAGTGCCAAAATACCCTGGGAGATTTACATTCTACAAATATGTCCCACACTTGTCTGTTTTTAGATTCTGTGAATGCTACACTTAGGATTTGTAATATTTTGTTTATCTAGTATACTTAACAATATGTATTTTTGAGGTTTGAAAAATAAGATTAAATATAGAAAGCAATACATTTTTATCCTGCAATTAGACCCATTCATCTTTGCTCCTTGCCATTCATTATTATAAGCTACATATAGAAAAAAGCAAGCCGAGAACAGGCTAAGGGTAAGAAGGGAGGGGGGGGGGGGGATATAAAGTTTTTTTGTTTTGTTTTTTAAATATAAAAAAAAATAAAAATACATATTTCTAAATATAAACATATTTACACTCACACTAAGAGCACTCACACACAGCACCCTCACACACAGCATAATCACACACAGCACACTCACAATAACAACACCCTCAGACACACACAGCAAAATCACACACACACACAGCACCCACAGACACACACAGCAAACTCCCACAGCACCCTCAGACACAGACAGCACCCTCACTCACACAGCACCCTCAGGCACAGACAGCAACTCCGACACACACACACACACACACAGCACCCTCACACACAGACAGCAACCTCAGACACAAACAACAACCTCCAACACACACAGCACCCTCACACAGCACCTTCACTCACACAGTACCTTCAGACACACACAGCACCCCCAGACACACAACACCCTCACTCACACAACACCCTCAGACACACACAAAACACTCTCACACATGTACAGCACACACACACACACACACACGTATGTATAATATATAAAATAACCCTCAGTAAGTTAACAGACAAAGGAAATTAGAAACACAGAATGTAACAGTAGATACAAACACCCTCACACACACAGCACCCCTCTTACACACACACTGCACTCCTCACACACATGCTGCACCCTTCACACATAAACACAGCACACCCAACACACTGCGCCCTTCACACATACAATACGTCCAAACATATATATATATATATATATATATATATATACATACATACACTACAGCACCCCTCACACTGCACCACTACACACATCACGCTCCAGATACACGCTAGATACCTTACCCTATATACACTCTGAATCATCTATACACACACACACACAATCTCCTATACGCACTCTGGGTCCTTTGCACACAAGATCCTCTACACACACACTACACAACCTACACACACTACATTCCTGACATACAAACTCTGGATCCCCACTACACTACACTACTACACTACATTCCTTGTAAGCAAACACACACAGCATTCTTTAAACACACACTCGCTACAACCCCTACACACACTATGCCACCTATACACACACACACACACACACACACACTACAGCCCATATTCACACACTCGCTACAGCCCCTAGCCACACATATAACACCACAAACACAAATAAAATCGACCTATTTACACAATACCACACCACAATCACCTCACTCTACACACACGCAATCCCACAAACTGGCTACAATCACATGCACCATACGCTTTTCTGGCCCTTTTGTCCTCTGGTATCCCACTTATGGAGACACCAGAGACAAGTTGAAAGCAAACACAGCGCAAGCATGTTATTACATTTGCTTGCGCTGTGCAGAACAAATACAGGGCCTTTTTCCCATGCTAGAGCTCTTCAGCGGGGCTCTGTGCATTGAACCAACATACTCACTTTGAGAGGGGGCGTGCTTGTCATTAGTGATGACAAAACAGACCCTCTCTGGCCCTGCCCCCTTCTCAGGGGGCCGCTGTGATTGAAAAATGCCCGGGCTGAATTTTTTTTCCCAGTCTGGCCATGGCAGTGCTGCACTAGGAAGCATCTAGTAGCCATCTGAGGAGTGGAAAGTGGTGGTATCTCTAGGCTGTAATGTACTGCCTTTTCTCTGAAAAAAGTTTACTGTTTACTGCAAACAGCCTAAAGGGACTGACTATACTCACCAGAAGAAATACAATAAGCTGTACTTGTTCTGGTGACTCTAGTCTCCCTTTAATATATATTTAAAAAACAACAAAGCATTATATAAAAAGAAATTAACACTAGCTACAGTTGATTTTTAATGTTTTATTCAATAGCGAAGTGTTTCCCCTTTAAAGTTATAGTATCAGAAATTTATCAAAGATTTATCTTTAAAACTGTATTTTGGCCTGATTGTCATGGTGGATGGATGCATCTTGAGCTAGCTCCTCCACCATACTGCTTTAACGGGCATATTACATCTTTACTAAGCGTGAACGGAGATAAATACATCAAGGTTTATACTCCCTGACTCATCTGACACCCCCGTGTAGCAGTCTGCGGTTGGTCAGAAATCCACTTACCTCATCATGGCAAATGCGTCCTAGTGCACGTCAGAGGAGAGAGGCTGAAGATCTCCTGCTCCAGAGGTGCCTAGAAACTGCTAACGGTGACAAGTGCCCCATTGCCCCACCCTTGGACCGGTGAAGGTGATCCTGGTCCACTCCTGGGGGGCCATCTGTACTTGCCGAAACCAAGGGGTGAAGCCTTCAAAGCCTGATAACTGTTTGCGATCTACCTAGTATGGCGGCAACCACATGTCTTCCCATCCCTAGCATTGAGCAACTTGACACTGAGTCCAAACTAGAAAGGCTCTTTGCTGATTTTTGAAGACGACTAGAAAGCAGGCTCTGTGTGCGCAAGAATCACACTCCACAAGGGCTGTGTAACCAACCATCCCGCAGGATCCTGCAATGCTCCCAGACTGGAGGTAGACAGCGAGACACAAGAACCGCCACATAATCAGCACTGCACCCTCAGACCAGCTGCAGCCCCAGCCTATTCCTGTTCCAACCCGAGAGGCAAAGGTCGGGGTCTTCTCGGTCACAGCGAGGCTCACCACCACTCCCTAAGCTGACGGTCCAGCGTTCTTCACTGAAGCACTCCTGCCTGGCCGGTGTTGTGGCTCCTGTATTGCTGGGGAACATGAAGCAGCTCCTGATGACACCAGACCATGCTTTGACACTGAAGGGCATATGCTTTTAGTTATAGAGAGACATAATGTTTGCTTTGCTTTCCATTTTGTTGTCACTTTGTATTCATCTCCAATGGTCCTACTGGGCTTCACACTATTCCATCGGCCCTCAATTTAGATTGTATATAGATGATAAGGAGGAAGCCCTTTTGGAAGGATGACACTGTTAGTTAATCTACAATTTACCATAACTTTTAAATTATTTTTCTACAATTCAATAATTATAACTTAAGCGTGTCTAACCACAGTGTTTCTCACCTTATCTTGTTATTCCTCAAGTCAGGGCCGTCACATTCTATGTTTCTATGTTTACAGCTAGCTACCTACATATACCTAGCTAATTTGTAAATATATTTTTATTTCTCTCGTAACATGTTTAGTGAGTAGACATGCGTACCACATCAAATGAACTGTAAGCTGTGAGACTCGCAGGTCTCCATTGGCATGCTTAAAGTGTTACAAGTATACTACATCAAATTAACTGTGAACTGTGAGACACGCAGGTCTCCATTGGCAAATTCAGTGTGTAGACATGCATACTACATCAGGTTGGCTTTGAACTGTGAGACACGTAGATCTCCATTGGCATATTCAGTGTGTAGACGTGCATATAACATCAGGTTAACTTTTGAACTGTGAGACACGTAGGTCTCCGTTGGCATATTCGGTGTGTACCCCTGGATGCAACATCAGATCATACAGAGGTAGGGTTTGGGTCATGGGTAAGGAAGCGTCATCTGGGTTCAGAAGCCCCCTGTACGGTTGGTTCCGTTAGATGTTTGGGTCGTAGTAGAGGGTGTCAGAAGCAAGTGTAGTGGCCAGTAATATTGCGTAGGCGTGAGTGAGTGTGGGCTCTCAGGCCCCATGCGCTATGTGGATCCGCCGGTCCCACCTAGTCCTTGTGTGTTACTTCAGAGAGTCATCGCCCCCCTGATTGTGTGCGGTCAGGACTATACCAGTCTCGTCCGACCATGTGATCCGTCTAGTCTGTGTCCTGATAGGTAGTCTACTTACGGCCCTGTTCCCTCGCGTGTGTGCAACTGCACGGCGGGGAGTCGTTATACGGGCTACCCCAGTCATCAGCAGTCTCGTAGGCCTAGCTAGGCTTCACCAACTCTTGGGTATCACGGGTTGCGGGTGGCTAGTGGGTTCGCTAAGGGTAATGGGTTATGGCGAAGGGGTGTCAGGTGGGTCTAGGTCAGCCTGCGTCTGGGTCCTTAGGGCGTCTTGGTACCAGTCCTGTCCCCGGGTTCGCGTTCCGCCCAGAAATTTGGTGTTGTCGCTCTCAGCAGCCAGTGCGTCCATGTGTTAAGGTAAGTCTGGTGTGTGTTGTTTGCGGTGGCGTGTAGTTCTTCCAGTGACCTTAGTTCCTCCATTTGGGTGAACCACGTCCCCAGCGGGGGAGTGATCTGCTTTTTCCAGTGTTGTGGAATGATCGTTTTAGCTACATTGAGGATACGTATTGTCATTGATCTTTTGTATGCGGACCGGGTGGTTTTAGTGTGGTGTAGTAGCATTTCCGCTGGGCCGAAAGGTGGTGGGTCATCTGTGAATTGTCCTATAATTTTGTGTATGTTCCTCCAGTACGGGGTTATCTTGCTACAGTCCCACCAGATGTGCAGGAGTGTGCCTCTTTCCGTGCCGCATCTCCAGCACTCTGGGGGGCAGTCAGGGATGCGCACGCTCATTGCGGCGGGTGTGCAGTACCAGTGGGTTAGTAGTTTATACGCTGTTTCTTGGGTCTTACTGAAAGTGGAGCAGTGGTGTGTCAAGTAGCATATTTTTTCCCATTCCACATTATTGAATGTGCGTCCCAGTGCCGCCTCCCATTTTCCCATAAAGCTGGGTTGTGCGGTCGGTGTTCGTATCAGGAGTGAGGTGTACATAAGGGAGACTCCATGGGTCAGTGGGTCTGGGGTCAGACAATGGTCTTCGAAATATGTGGGAGCTCTTGTCAGGGTGGGCCCCTGTGGGAGTGTTGCGATGTATGTCTGGATCTGTTTATATTTTAAGCGCGTCAAGAGGTTGTGTTCTCCTTCCCCTCCTAGGTCCCCTAGCGTTTTAAGTCCGCTCGTCGTGTAGACGTGTTTGAGTCTAGGTAGTGGGTCCGGTATAAGGGACTTAAACGCTCTAGGGTTTAGTCCAGGGGGGAAGCTCGGGTTGTGTGTCAGGGGGAGCAGGGGCGATGGGTATGGTGCTAAGTCGTGTTTCCCCTTTGAGCTGTGCCACTCCTGCAGAGTAGCCTTTACGTACGGGGAGTATTTCCTGTTCTCGCGCCTTATCCCTGGGGGCAGCCATGGTAGTATTGAGCACCTGCTTCATGTTCCTCTGCCTGCTTCCATTGGTTCTGGACCCCTGGTTTGGTCCATTCAATTATCCGAAGAAGATGGCATGCTCTGTAATAGAGGGTGAAGTCTGGCAGGGCCAGGCCACCTCTATCTTTCGGCTGTGTCAGTAGTGTGTGTCTAAGTCTCGGTCGTTTCCCATTCCAGACGTATCTACCCAAGGCTGTGCGGAGTGTGGTGAAGAACGTGCGGGGGATCGTGATGGGGATGGTTTGGAAGAGGTACAGGAGGCGGGGGAGGAAATTCATTTTAACTACTTGTATCCTGCCCAGCCACGAGATGTGGGGGTGTGCCCATTCCTTCAGCTCAGTGCGGAACCGTGCGTGTATCGTGTCGAAATTTTCCCTGAGTATGTCTCCTGCTTTTCGTGTGAGCCAGATACCCAGGTATTTAATTTTATGTGTGGCCCACTGGAATGTGTAATGTTGGCGTAACGGTGTCGCCCTGTGCTCCGGGATGTCGATGTTCAGTATGTATGATTTTGAGAGATTTATTTTAAAGTTGGATATCTTCCCAAAGTCCCGAAAGGATTTCAGAATGTTGGGAAGAGATACTTCCGGGTTCGTCACATAAAAAAGCAGATCGTCTGCATACGCCGCTACTTTATGGTGTGTCATCCCTGTCTGGACTCCCATTATGTCAGGGTTGTTCCTAATCGCTACCATGAGTGGTTCGAGGGCCAGCACGAAAAGTAGCGGTGAGAGAGGGCATCCCTGTCGGGTGCCATTTAGAATGTCAAACGGTGCTGATAACGCCCCGTTAATTATCACTTGGGCTGAGGGTTGTGAGTATAGAGCCATTATCCACCCCATGATTCCCGGGCCCAGGCCAGCGTGTGTCAGTGTCCGGAACAGATAGTTCCAGCTGACTCTGTCAAAGGCCTTCTCCGCGTCTGTTGACAGCAGGAGAAGGTTGCTTCTTCTGTGTTTGTCGCCGTGCATCAGCGTGAGGGTGCGTATAGTGTTATCCCGGGCCTCTCTCCCCGTCACGAATCCCACCTGATCCGGGTGTACCAGTGTGGGTATGTGTGTCTGCAGTCTAGTGCCCAGTATTTTGGCTAATAATTTAAGATCGCAGTTTATAAGGGATATGGGTCGGTAACTCCCGCAATGTTCTACATCTTTGCCCTCCTTAGGGAGGATGGTGATATGGGCCGCCAGCGTTTGTTTGGGGAAGTGGTGTCCCTCCCTAATGGCATTGAATGCCGCTACCAGAGGGTCATACAATATGTCAGCATATGTCTTATAATAGCAGAGAGGAAGGCCATCTGGGCCCGGGCTTTTGCCTGGTGCCGTTCGTTTGATAGCCGCGGCTAGCTCCTCCAGTGTGATTGCTTCGTCCAATAAGGTCGCCGTGTCGCTAGTGTGGGTATTGTATGGTTGGCAAGGTATTCATTGATAGAGTCCGATAGTCGCGTGGTTGCCTGTGTCGATGTCGGGCTTGGGAGTGCGTACAGGTCCGCATAGTACGACCTGATTACTTCCTGTATCTTGGCGGGGAGTCTGTGCAGCGTGTTCGTGTTGTCGCGGATGCGGTCAATATATGTCTGTTGTCTGCGTTTAGCAAGCATTCGTGCCAGGAGTCTGCCACTCTTGTTGCCATGTAGAGAGAAGAATGCCTTATGCCGCAGCGCATCTCTGTGGTATCGGGTTTGAAGCAGTTTGGTCAGGTCCCTACGTAGTGAGAGCAGTTGTTCCTGTTGTGCTTGTGTCTGTTGGGTTTTGTTGAGGGCGTCTATGGCCTGTATGTCTGTTAGAAGTGTGGTCAGTCTCTTCTCCCTCAATTTTTTCAGTGTGGCGCCCTGTCTAATGAAGTGGCCGCTTTTGTGTGCCTCCCATACTATCGTCGGGGTCGTTTGGTCGGGTGTGTTGATGGAGAAATACTCCCTGAGGGTCGATGCTATGTCCGCCTTAACAGTGGGATCGGAAAGCAAGTATTCATTAAGTCTCCACTTGGCTACTCTGGGACGGAATAGAGGTGAGGCCAGTGTGAGCGTCACCGGGGCGTGGTCTGACCACGTCGCTGTGCCAAGCTCTGTCTGTAGGACCAGTGGTAGGTGATAGTGTTGGAGGAAGAAGTAATCTATCCTGGAGTATGAGTTGTGTGGGTGTGAAAAAAATGTGTAGTCCCGTTCGTCCGGGTGGAGGGCCCTCCAACTATCCACTAGTTTGTATTTAATGAGGAGAGTTTTAATTGTGGATAGGTGTTGGGTCGGGACCTGTGAAGTGCCAGTGGATGAGTCCCACTTCGGGTCTAGCGCCAGATTACAGTCTCCACCTAGGACTTGTATGCCCTCAGTGAATGCCGCCAGTTTGCGGAGGGTCTGTGAGAAAAATCTATGGTGTCTCTGATTGGGGGCGTACACATTGGCGAACGTGTATGTCTGGCCCGCAATTGTTCCCTTCAGGAACACATATCTACCTTCCCTATCCGTTTGAACTCCCGTCTCCTGGAGGGGTACCCTTTTGTGTATGAGTATTGCCGCACCTCTCGCCTTACCACCGTGGTAATCGCTAAAGTACCCTGTAGTGTATCGGTGATCCTGTAGCTTGGGTCTGGACCCTTCTCTAAAATGTGTCTCCTGCAAGTACACTATGGACGCACTGGCCGCGTGAAAGTCCCGCAGAGCAGTCGCCCTGCGTTCAGGCTTGTTCAGGCCTCTCGCATTTAGGGATATGATCGTAAGATTGGCCGGTGCGAGTGACATCTCTAGAAACCGTCAGTCCGTCGGTCGTCCGTTAATAGGGGGGTCTGTATAGCGTCCGGGTTAAGGGATTAGGGGTTGGATTTGGGGGTCCGCCGCATCAGAGGCGTTAGAGTGAAGGCGTCTGGGCGGTCCCTAAGACCCGAGCCTAGTAGAGGGCCCGGTGTCTCGGCCACCTAAGTGTGGCGCCTGTCCCTTGGGGGAATAGGAGGAAGGCCTAGGCCTCCAAGTAAGTCGTGGTCCCGCTGTGTGCGGACTGTCGTGGGCGAGTCACCTTGTGATCTCTTGTCAGCCCTAACCGTCCTACTCAGTCGGTTTCCTGTGTGTCTCCTTCGTGGCTCTATTAGTTGCTGTATCATGAGTATGCGTGTCCTCGCCTGAGGTGTGTGGGGCAAATACATTTCCGTATCAGCAATCAACAGTAAACAAAAGTAATTAAAACACAATAGCAGTAAACATGGATTAGGATATACATTTGAATGTGAGCGTTAGGATATGGTGGCACCCGTCCCACAGCGTAAAGGCCCAGCCCCTAGGCAGTCCAGTGTTGTGTTCTCGAGGTCCGTGCCATGAGGCCTAAGTAGACCTCCCTGTAATGCCCCCCCCTGTGGTGCCCTCTCAGGGCCATTGTGATTGTATTCCGGTTACCGTCCGGAGGCCCGAGCGGGCCGAGTCCCCGCGCCCCCACCTGCTCCTGGGTAGGTCGTCACAGGTTGAAAGGAGGGTGCGGTTGCCCGGCCCGGTCTGCGACCCCCGTTCCTAAGGCTCTGCGTCCCTCCCTGAAATAGTGTTCCCTCCAAAGGCTTCCCACCTCCCCCTCCCTCCCTCTCGGCGGCCCGGGCGCGCTAGGTCCCCGTCCCCCTAGCCCGCTCCTGAAAAGGTCATCACGGGTCTACTGAGGAGGATACGGTAACCCAGCCCGCCCCGCAGCCCCCGACACCTAGACACATTTGTATAACATAAGTAGGGATTCCCCCCCTCCACGCTCCCGCCTAGATGTTCCCTTAGCCTAGCCCTCCCCTCCATCCCGCTTCAGGTGTGAGTAGGCCCCTAGGCCGCGAGGCCCGTGTCATATTGGTACTTGTGGTTCTCAGACAGGGAGACAGAGTCCCCTGGAGCCCTAGCTCCTTTCAGTCCGGGCCGGCCCAGCGGCCTGTGGTGACCTAGTTCAAGTCCGTGGTTACTCTGCAGGCTCGGTGGCGGGCGAACCGCAAACCGTGGTAGTCTCCAGGGCATTCTTGATCTCGTCGTTAGTTGGGTTAGCGCCCCGGGATCGCGGTTCCCTGCTGGGCAAGGGGGCCTGTGCTTAGGGTCAGGTAGTGGTGTCTACAGTTCCAGGTGTGGGTTGGAAGGTCTGTGGTAATGCGCCGGGGCTGTGGTCATCTTGGTAGAGGTTGTGTGGAACTCGAGGGGGTGGGCACCCCGTTGCTGGGCCCGAAGTCCACGGGACAGGTGCCGCTCGGAGATTACGTCTGTTTATAGGCCACGTGGGCCCGTCGCCTGCTGGCGTGTGGTCCTTGGTATCTGGGATCCGGTGGCCTGTCTCCCGATTCTCTGGGTAGGTGTATAGAGCAGTAGAGGGTCAGGCTAGGTTAGTGAGGCAGGTGTTATTTGTAGCTCTCTCGCAAGAGCCTCCATGTCGTTCTTCTCCCTGATTTCAAAAGGGCCTTTTGGAGTATGCACTTGGAGTCCGTTTGGGAAGCACCAGCGGTATTTGATTTTGTTAGATTGCAGCTGCCTGGTAAAGGGGCGCAAAGCCCTGCGATATGCCAGCGTAGTGGGTGACAGGTCCGGGTAAAGCTGGATCTCTGTGCCCTCCAAGAGCACCTTGCCCAGTTCTCTTGCTTTGCGGAGGATCTCTTCCTTTTGTTGAAAATTGGCAATGCAACATATTATATCCCGGGGGATGCCCCCAGGTGGTCCCTTCGGTCTGAGAGCTCTGTGGGCCCTTACCATCTCAAGTGGGGCCTGTGGTGGTCTGCCCAGGAGGCTGTTGAATATGCCCGTAAGGGTGTGTTGTATTGGGGCTGTGTCGTCCACTTCTTCCGGCACGCCACGGACCCTAATGTTCTGCCGCCTGCCCCGGTTGTCGAGGTCCTCTAGGTGGTAAGCCATTTGCCGGATTTGAAGAGTGCTAAGTTGCAGGGAATCTGTGGTTGCGGACTGCGCCGATGACATGTGGTCGCAGTCCGCTTCGAGTTGAGAGACCCTCTGACGTAGGCCGCTAAATTCTTCTCTCATGGCCTGCAGCTCCGACGTGATGGAGGAGCGGAGCTCATTGTTCGCTGCTCTCAGTTCGTCCTTGGTGGGCAGATTACGCAATATATCCATCCAGCCAGGGTGGGTAGCTGGGGTATCCATTGCGGGGGTCTCGGTGAGGGTCTCCCCCTCGTGTGGAGATGGCGGGAAAAACCCTTCGGAGGCCGCAGAGTCGCTGGATGCCTGCGTGTCCGGGTCCGCCGGGGTGATCAGGTATTGCCGCAGGGAATGGTGACTGTTCCCTCTGGGAGTGTCGGCAGGCTTAGTGGCTTGTGCTGCCCTGTGAGTTTTGCCCATTGTCGGGGTAGTAAGGTGCTTTTGGCGAGGAAAAGAGCTGAAAAAAGCTGAGCCTGGAAGGGAGCTCAGGAATCACGCTGCCATCTTCCTCGGCTTCCAGGCCACGCCCCCTACCTAGCTAATTTGTATCGATCCAATTTCTAGATATTTATTTTGTATTTATTACTGGTATTTATAAAGTAGCAACAAATTCCACAGTGCTGTACAATTGGAAAAAATACAATACAATAAGAACAGACGGATACAAAAGTTAGAGGGCCCTGCCCATGAGCTTACAATCTAAAGGTTAAAATGGGGAGACGAGACAAAAGGTAGCAGAGGAATTTGTTTGTGATGGCAAAGAGAGTTAATAGTATGAAAACATAGCCTGAATATGCCAGTCTTATACAAAAATGGTGCACTGTTCTCAAATGCCTCATATATGGTTTTCTCTGTGAGAAGTTCTGCTTGTTTATGTTGTTGGACCATTACAAGCTTGTGTATCTCTATCTTTCTGCACTACAAATTAAAGAATTATAAAAAATAAATGTATTTCACAATAGTTGTCCTATTTGATCAAAAACTACCGGTAATTGAAATCCTAGACGTATTAGGCATTTTAACAATCAGAACTATTAAGTAAATAATTTTTGAGTTTTGTCTGTTTTTTTTTTTTTTTTGCATTAGTGGTAAACAGATTGTAACAGTGAAAATAATGTTTTCCTGTTCTTAAAGGAACATTATAGGGTCAGGAATACAAACATTTATTCCTGACCCTATAGTGTTAAAAACACTATTTAGGTTTCCAGCCCCCCTTGCTCCCCTATATAGGATAAAAACTCAACTTTATTCCGGCTCTTGGTCTGAGATCAGCAAAATGTACGATCTTAGCCAATCCAATGCTTTTCCATTGCCAATTTTGATGATCTCAGCCAAGGATGTGGGGCCAGGCCGTGGAGCCAAACGCCGTGCTGGCCACTCAGCTGAATGTCAGTGTTGCACTCAGGAAGTACCTCTAGTGGCCGTCTGAGTGACTGCCACTGGAGGTATCCCAAAGGCAGTGTTTAAATTAAAATGCCTGCAGGAACATACTATACTCACCGCAACAAATACATTAAGCTGTAGGTGTTCTGGTGACTATAGTGTCCCTTTAATATTTTATATATATGGTATCAAAAGAAAGCCACATCTGTCCTTACATTTTTTTTATTTATAATATGTATAGGGGCTCTTTAAGAGACATTTTTACATTTTCAATTTAAACAGAGCTTCTTTGTGAAATAACGTGTTTCTGATAGCTGAGCAGAAATCGCTCTTTTTCTTCGGAGTCTACATCATTTCCCCATTTAGTGCTTATCTTACTGCATTATGGAAAGTCCATGACATAACCCACCATGTGGAGCATTAGCAGATATAGAAAGAAGCACACCACACTAATGTATGCGATATTGAATAGTACACTCAAAGAAAATGTCTACATTCTTATGGAATGTGCCCTTTAAAGGTTACCGCTCCTTTTTTAAATACTGCTACCAATCTAGACCAGGGGACCTCAAGAGCCAGAGGGTATTTATTTAGAAAGTGTTTTGCAAGGAAAAATACATTTTTTATATTTCTCTTGATTTAAATATGCCCAGGAACATAAAGAGCTAATTTTAACAGTGTTGAATTAGCTCCAGGAGACAGTTAGCAGTAGGCATGCATTTAAACATGGCACAGCTGGCTTATACCTTATTTTTAAGTATGTTAAGAAGAAACGATTCACTTTATAAATGTTACCTTCAAAATGCTTTTAGTTATGATAGTAATGCTATAATGGCACACTGCATTCAAACAACATTTAAATAGTCAGCATTATTACACCAAGCTGAACTCCATTGAAAACTATTCTTTAACCGTGTAACAATAGAGTACTGAGACGGTAAAGTGGTGTAACACTGACACATGTGGTCATTAGAGGTGTGGACTGTAACGCCAAACACTCTTATCCTGGCTGGCTTCCACATAATCTTGTAAGTGTCCTTTATACTAATGTTCATAATTCATCTAACACTAACTAACCCCTAATCATTGTCCAACCTGCAGCCATTATAATGCAGATATTTTTAACAAGGCTGCAATGATGCTGCACTTTTCTGAATGCCACAACATTACAGAATTTTTGAAACGATTAACATTTTAAACACGCAGTTATGCCATCTATTTGATATTTTGGATGCATCGTTAGCACATGAATGTAGGACACATAAAGAAAAATCGAATTTAAATTATTTAGATTTATACAATTTGATTGTTTTCATTTTTTTTTTAATTTGTTAATTCTTTACAGAATAATTGGAGGTAGGGAGATTGAGAGTTTAAACAGTTTTAGATATTATTTGGTATCATACGTGGTCTGAAACACCAGTATATGAGCAGAAATGGGAATTTTGCCATGCACATTAGCTGTGATAAACCCAGAAAAATACAAGTGGAGCAAATCTCTACTTGTGGATAACAGCTTCTCTTAATTGAAGGAAGAAAACATGCCATTCCCAAAATGTCAAAAGAGGACAATTGCTCAGGTCCCGCAAGAGGCAATGAACTGGCATGGACAACATATGCGTAGTTTCCTTTTATGTAACAATGGAAAATGTGTATTATTATTTGTAGTCCAGGATTTATTTAAGATGATATATATGCCAGTGCTCTCGTCTATGAAGGATGTGTCTTAAGGTTTATTCATTAAACAATGAATTCTAAACTCTAAACCCGATTGACTAAACTAAGTCCATGAGATCTATATTGGTATCATAGCTAGGTTTTATAACTATTTTAAAGGGACACTCCAGGCACCAAAACAACGTAACAACTTAACTAAATCTAAATGTACCTTAAGGAGTTAAAAAACAAATCACAAACAGTTTAACCCCAAAGTTGCCTTCAGCAGAGATGTCCACTCCACACAGGGCCGGTGCAAGGATTTTTGGGTACATAGGCGAAGATGCATTTCGGTTCACTTCGGTTCGGCACTTCCAAAATTCGGGAATTCAGCACTTCGGGTAAGTGTAGGGTTAGGGTTGGGTTAGGAGTAGGGTTAGGAGTAGGGGTAGGGTTAGGAGTAGAGTTATGGTTAGGGTAGGGTTAGGTTTAGGAGTAGGGTTATGGGTAGCGGTAGGTTAGGGTTAAGGGTAGAGGTACCCTAACCCTACTCCTAACCCTAACCATAACCCTAACCCTACTCCTAACCCTAACCCAACCCCTATCCCTAACCTACCCCAAACCCAATCCTACCCCTACCCGTTTTTCCACTTTTCAGAAGTCTGAAGCACTTTGGCACTTCTGAAATTCAGCACTTCAGAAGCATCCGAATGTCCGAAATTCGTCCGAATTTCCATTCGGATCGAGCCGAATTGCACATGTCTACCAACTCCCCATTCACTAAACCGGCTTGGAAAGAAACATACATTTTCCAAGCGAATGGGGAAATAGTGAATGGGGAGTTGCTGCTTGGCTGAGAGTGTCAGCAGACCTCTGTGGCGCCCTTTCCCGGAGGTGCTCCTCGCTTGGGGGGGAAGTAGACATCGTTGCTGAAGGCAACTTTGGGGTTTAAACGTTCGAGAATTATTTAACCCGTTGAGGTAGGAGTGCCTCAGGGGCCTCCTGACATCATAACAACTTAATTTAGATGAAGTTGTTTTGGTGCCTGGAGTGTCTCTTTAAGTCTACTAGTATGGCCCACATTTTACAAACCAGGCTTCCAAATCTCTACAATTAAGTAAACAAACTCCTTAATCTTATAAAACATTTATTCAAAGGAAAACTATGGTGTTAGGAATAAAATGTGTTTTCCTTACACTATAGTGACCTATTTACTGTTTAGATGCCTGGCTCCACCTGTAAGAAATTAATATAGAAGTTAACTTACCTTTTCTCCCACACTGTAGTGCAGTCTCTGCAGCTGGTTCTGCCTCCAGGGTGATCTCAACCAATCCAGTACTTTGCAATGGGAAGAATTGAGAGTCTAGTACGTATGTGCAGCAAAATACCATGCTGTGCCATTCACATGGTCTCTATGAGACCATCTGATTGAAATAGGTTAGTTTTACTCAGTAAGACAGCCACTAGAGGCATTTTAATCCTACAGTGTAAACATTGCCATTCCTGCATCGATCACTCCAACGAGAGGAAGTTGTCGGTTTCTCTCTAGTGTTCCTTTAAGTGTTTCTAAGTCACCTGTGCTGCTATGACCTTACAGTATCTAGGAATTCTCCATATTGAAGCTTGGAAGCCCACTGTTCTAAAAGTCTAGGAACATTTGTCCTAACAAATGCAAAACAGCTGGAGACATACATATTAAACATATTAACATACCTCGCATTTCTCCACAGCTGGCTGCTGGCCGCATTCTGAGCTGTTACCGGCCACAATTCCTGCCCGCAGGCTTTCGCTGTCACCTGTTCCTTCCTCCATTGAGTAGGTTTTGGAGCGGTTACCATGGCGGTGGGAGGGTCGACGACTCTGCACCAGGCTGAGTTGCTTACGAAGGACTCGGTTTTCTTCCTCCACTTCTCGCACGCGCACCTCCAGGCTCTCTCGCTGGCTGGAGGCGGAGTAGCGAGGGCTGTGAGGCTGAGAGTCCAGTGGTGACAAGGAGACAGACTTTCCATCTACAAATAAAGAATAGACAGGATTCAATATGGAAAAGCAAGAAACCATCTTCATTAACATACCATTAGTTCACTGGGTTCACAACATTCAGTTAGCATGTATTATATTATATATGAACACTGTACTTCTTCCATTAATGTGTTTATGTCAGTTGTATTATTTATGCATCTTCAAATCAAATTTGCTCAATCCAATGGTTCTCATAGAGGAGCACTGCAGATAGAAGGCTCTTGTGCGGTATTCATTGCAATCCGCCAATTAATTTCTTCTTTTCGATAAGCATTAAATGCAATGTTTTTTTATTAGAGGTCATGAGCCCTACAATGCACGTTTACGTTTGGCAAACTAATTGACAGCTCAGCACACTGCCCACAAATCTACTGTTTGTGAATTGCAGCCTGGGGATAGTTAGATGGTGAGCTTCACATTTTATGGTCGCGTTATGAGTAGGTATTAGAGCTGGACTGGCTCTCTGAATTAGAGGACTTGAGAGCATGACTGGAAGCGGTGCTGTCAAGCCCTCACACAAGGGAACAAAATACAACAAGACAGGACAAAGTGGGACATATTTAACATATGAAGTTATTATAGTGCCTACAGTGTTCCTTTCAGGAGACTTTAAATACCCTTGTAAAATTTAGAATGTTGTTTATTTAGTATGTGCACTATTATAAATGTTTCACCTACTTCAAAATCATTATCTAGTATGGTGGTTAGTCTGATTGAAATAGTACGTTTCGGAGGAATAGCCTCTAGTGGCTGTCAGAATGGCAATGTTTTTTACTTGCAGGGATGAAATGACAGGGACATAGTGCCCAGACCACTTAATTGAGATGAAGTGATCTGTGTGCCTATAGTATCCCTTTAACAAAGCCAATTTATATAGTAATCACGTTTAGAAACTGCAAATTCACTATTTTCCAGGAAGCTTTCCATTCACAAGCCGTCTGCTTATTATCTTAATATTTTCCCTAAAATGACATATTTTGCATCTCTCAACAATGGGAGAAAAACAACAAATACACATAAAAATGAGAAAAGTTGACACATACAAGAATTAAAAATAAAAGGATTTTTATATATATATTTTTTAAGTGTCAATTAAAATGCCAATGAAAGAAACTAATTATAAGCTATACCAGACCCAAAGGGATTCTTTATCTCAATGATCTCTATGCTATGTAAAGAAAACTATAACGACAACAAAAATGGTTTGATTTTTAAATAAATGCTCTTTTGATTTAATCACACTGACCAAAGGATAGGAGATGTGTTTGATAAATACACAGTGAAAATTCTCAAATGAAACACTCATATATTCTCTACCTTTTATAATGCATACATTTTTGGAAACATATTCCCTTTAACTCATGATAACGCAAACAACTATACATCTAATAATAATAAAACGGCTCTAAGAGATTTGCTGAATATATGTTCTACTAATTAAGTTTAAAGGATAAATCTAAAAAAAAAAAAAAAAAAAAAACAAATCATCTTTTTAACATGGGAATGTTGCTTTTTAAATTTCAATTCAGACCTATTTTTCTGTGCTTGACAGTCTCCACTCTGCAGCTGCTCTTCCTCCAATAAAATCATCACGTTTGATGGCTTTTGTTCAGTCCAATGCTTCTAAAAGAGATGGTAACCATCACGCTCCACCAATTCAGTGTTCTATATCCCTGGTTCCCAACCCAGTCCTCAAGTACCCCCTACCAGTCCAGGATTTAGGGATTACCCTGTTGTGTCTAAGGTGCTTTTTTCTTTTCTAAAAACACCACAGACACAACTGGGTAATCCTTAAATCCTGGACTGGTAGGGGGTACTTGAGGATTGGGTTGGGAACCACTGTTCCATATAAATCACCATGATGACACAGATTGTGAAAATTAAAGCTCTTAAATACGGAAACTCCTTTAGTGGCTATCAGTCTGAGAGGTACTAGAGTACTTTCAAATTGCCAAAGAAAAGGGACAGGGTCTATGCACCAAAGCTGCTTAAGTAAGATGAAGTGGTTTTGATGTTTAAAGTGTTCCTTTAAGATCCATCTAATGAGCTTTTTGATATACCAGCAAGATTTATTTTTAGTTAATTTTTTGAAAATTATTATTCAGTTGAGAAGGAAGTATATTGGGCAGTATATTAGACTATGACTGCAATGACACTGTATTTTTACTTTCCCTTGATGAGCGTTATACTCTTATCCTTTTCTAGTATGTAATACCTGAAGAAGTGGAAGTGTTGGCTTAACACTTCTAGCTACACAAGAGTAACCAGCAAAATTATTAAAGGGAATTGTATAGTCAAGCAAAAAGGATTTGTTATTTTTGGGCTATAGGTTCCCTTTTGTCCACCCCTCCTTTGTTGCAAAAATTTAAAAGCCTAAAACAGATTACTTGTTTCGATTTTGGTGCAGTTGCCACACCGCCTTCAAAGATATCGTCATGTCTACTAACGTCATAAAGAAGCAGTGGATTGGAGGTACGCATGTATGGCCAAATGCCCTCCTTCAATGAGCAGCATTTGACTCCCAGACTGAGTTTTACTTGCTCTGGAGTAGAAAGTAGAAAGGGTCCAAAATAGGTAGATTTAAACCTGCAACATAAACATTGCAGTTTCTAAAAAGCTGCAGTGTTATACATTGCAAGGTTAAAATGACATGACCACTGCACCCAGACTACTTCATTGAGATGAAGTGGTGTGGGTCACTCTAGAGGTTCTTTAAATTGACTCTAAAGTTACCATTTCTTACATGGAAGACTGCCTGATATATTACACTTGCTTATGCCAAATGGCATTTATGCTGAATTTTAATTGTATGCAAATTGCACATAATAGGATTGACTTATGTAAATGTGGAGACCCTCCTCCAGCGCAGTGATTAAAATGGAGCATGTTGAGAGAAAACAAATAAGAATCAGTAGACTCGTGGGTTTATTCGCTAAACATGGCATTTTGATGAGGGAATAACCAATGTTTAATATTTAGGTCAAATAACTGACCTGAAAAAAATCTGAGCTCAGTAGAGCAGGATATTTTTTTAGATCAGCTATTTTGGAACATGTACTATTAAAAACAAATCACAGTTTTAACCACTGTGGAGTAGAAAGGACTTACGACTCATTATCATGCAGGTACTTTTAAAAGTAATTTCTGGATTTCCTACAGGTTTAGATTGGTAGTGGGTAAATTTGTTAATACAGGTATCTCAAACACAAAAAAACCCTATTAATCTACTGTATGTAAAAATGTATTCTGTGTTTACATGTCTTTACACAGTTCAGCAGTTTCACTGCATGGTGCTGATGACGCTATTAATTTTATGACCCTGTTATTTCCCTGTCTTTTGCAGATATTAATATTTTGTGAATGTGTTGGTAAACAACTAACTGGGTCAGAGATGCCCAACTTTGACCTGGAAGACATTTATAAGCGAATATGCAATTATTAACTCTTGCTTCAACATATCAAGACATTTTGGACAATGCTATGCTTCCAAAATTGTGGGAAGCTTGGGGAAAGTCCTTTTCTATTCCAGCATGACTCTGCCTTTATGCAAAAAGCATGGTCCATAAAGACATGGTTTGGTGTTGAAGAACTTGACTGGCCTGCATAGAGCCCTGACCTCAACCACCTTTGGGATGGACTGGATCGGAGATTGCGAGCCAGGCATTCTCATCCAACATCAATGCCTGGCCTTACAATACTCTACTAGATGAATGGGCAAAAAGTCCTACAGAATCACTCTAAAATCCTGTGGAAAGCCTTCCCAGTAGAGTGGATGCTGTTATAGCTGCAGAGGGGGGACCAACCATATATTAATGTTTATGTATTTAGAATGCAATATCATGAAAGTCCCTATTGTGTAATGGTAAGGCGTCACAATACTTTTGTCCATATAATGAGTGTGTGTGTGTATATATATATATATATATATATATATATATATATAATGCTTTTTAAATGATAGCCACCCAGCATAGCAACAATATAAATTGCACCTTAGATGTGCTGATGCTCCTTTAAATTGTTTCTTTAAACTGAAAACATCAGCAAATACATGTGTAGCATCTTTGATCCTGTTCTAGAACACTGTCTTTTCAATTCAGTGTAGGTATGCTATAAAACACTGGAAATCTGAAGCATATTCCATTTATGTGAGATATATTGTGGCGAGACCATAAAATGCAACTATCTGTATGCATATACTGGCACCTAGCTGTTAAAAACTGATTAATACTTTATGTTACCTATATATCACTGAAAACTCTCAAACGCTGGCAAACAGTTTTTTTTTTTTCACCAAACAGCATTAACTCTAACGTAGCTCTAAAAAAAATAAAGGAAAAGTACAGAAGGAAAAACATAACTATTACCATTATTAAATTAATTTGTGTTTTTTATACACAATGACGTGAAGAAACTCCTTTAAGCCTCGTTGAGGTCTCTGTGGAATATTTCTATTACTGTAGCCAGGTCCATTAATTTAGGCCACTAGTGGATTGGTAATTAAAGCCTTGCATCTGAAAAGACTCTGCTCTTTTAATTTGGCTGTTTGCTGCTTAATTGATCTGTTAATTAAGAGCATGGGCCATAGTTGCTCGTTTAACGCCTCTAAAGTCTAAATGTCTGCTGGTGTGTAAGAGTTTGAGTCTGAAAGGAAATTAAGTGCATTCTGGGTAACTTGAGTATAGCATGTTAAATACAGTAGAAATGCTCTAAAATTCACATGTACATAAATTGTTATTCTTACTAAAAACAGCTGTATGAGGAGTATTGAACAATCCTTGTTACTATAAAGCATGGTTGCCATAATGATATTGGAAAGTTTTTCATTTTTATTTTAAGCAAATATCAATATTAAATAAGCAGGCTTCTTTAAAGGAACATTCTAATTCTGTGCTGTTGTAGTGGTTATGATTCCAGGAGTGCCTGGGCCGGCGCCACCATTAGGTGAACAAGGCATTTGCCTGGGGTGCCAGCCTGCTGGGGGTGCCTATCGGGGAGTTTCCCGACGGGCTGCTCCTGTCTGGGGCTGAAGAGCTTAGCCACCCCCCAGCCATCTCTGGGCTCTCTATGCCTCAATAACGCCCACCGACTATCTGCTCTGGGAGCTGGGTTTTCAGCAACCCGAGCAGAATGCTTTCTGCAGGCAGGGGAAGCCGGGACACTCTGCAGGCCTGCCTGTGAAGGCCGGAAACACTCTGCAGGGAGCAGCCTATGTTCAGTTTGCACTGTTCCCTTGCTCCCACAGAAGGAACAAGACTGGTCAGTAAGAGTGTGTGTATGTGTCAGTGAGAATGTGTAAGTGACTTTAAGTGTATGTAGTGAGAGTGTGTAAGTAACATTATGTGTATGTGTGTCAGTGACAGCGTGCAAGTGACATTATGTGTATGTGTTACACAAGATCCAGCACACTCACCTATCCACTAAACAGCAACTTCAATGTTGACAGATTTTATTCGTTTTTTTGTTTTTGTTTTGTGTGTTTTGTGTATGTGTGTCCGTGAGAATGTGTAAGTGATATTAAGTGTGTCAGTGAGAATGTGTGACATTATGTGTATGTCAGTGAGAATGTGCAAGTGACATGTGTATGTCAGTAGGAGTGTGTAAGTGCCATCGTGTATGTCAGGATAAGTGTGTGTATGAGTGTTAGTGAGAGTGTGTAAGTGACATTGTGTGTGTATGTCAGTGAGAGTGTGCGTGTGCTAGTGAGTATGTGACCAATTATATTGATGATACATATTTATATAATTATATATTATAATAAAAAAAGATTTACTTACAGTGAACCTGTCAGACAAGTTCACTGTAACATAAATTAAATCTCATCATCATTATAAATGAAATGCCACAATATTATAAATTAAATCCCGCCAAATGAATTGAATACATCATTTATCACAGCGATAAATAATGTATTCATTGTAAAATGTATGTATTATGCAGTGTGTGTGTGTGTGTGTGTGTGTATGGATGTGTGCATTAGGCAGTAGGTGTGTATGGTTGTATGTATTGGCAGTGTGTGTGTATGGATGGATATATTGGGCAATGTGTATGTATGATGCATGTACTGTATGTGTGTGTTTACATTGGGCAGTATCTTTATTTCCCTTAATATTTGCTCACTGTGTCTCTCCTAGAATGTCTACCAGTCTGTCCCTGTTTCCTAAATACCGTATACAGGGAGTGCAGAATTATTAGGTAAGTTGTATTTTTGAGGATTAATTTTATTATTGAACAACAACCATGTTCTCAATGAACCCAAAAAACTAATTAAAGGGACACTCCAGGCACCCAGACCACTTCTGCTCATTGGAGTGGTCTGGGTGCCAACTCCCACTACCCTTAACCCTGCAACTGTAATTATTGCAGTTTTTCATAAACTGCAATATTTACATTGCAGGGTTAACTCCACCTCTAGTGGCTGTCTATTAGACAGCCACTAGAAGTCACTTCCTGGGCAACTGTAATTATTGCAGTTTTTCATAAACTGCAATATTTACATTGCAGGGTTAACTCCACCTCTAGTGGCTGTCTATTAGACAGCCACTAGAGGTCACGTCCTGGGTTCTAGCACAGGTTTCCTGTGCTAGAGCGTCGCTGGACGTCCTCACGCTGTGTGAGGACCTCCAGCGTCGCTCAAAACCCCATAGGAAAGCATTGAAATGATTTTTCAATGCTTTCCTATGGGGAGACGTAATGCGCATGCGCGGAATTTCCGCGCATGCGCATTAGGTCTCCTCGGCCGGTGAGCGAGATTAGTCTCGCCCACCGGCCGACGTAATCACTAGGAGGAGCTTCGCAGAGGCGGAGACAGCGGCGAGGGACATCGCCGCTGTCCCAGGTAAGTCACTGAAGGGGTTTTCACCCCTTCAGTAACCGGGGATTGGTGGGTGGGAGGGAGAGGGACCCTCCAGTGCCAGAAAAACGGATCGTTTTTCTGGCACTGGAGTTTCCCTTTAATATCAAAGCTGAATATTTTTGGAAGTAGTTTTTAATTTGTTTTTAGTTTTAGCTATTTTAGGGGGATATCTGTGTGTGCAGGTGACTATTACTGTGCATAATTATTAGGCAACTTAACAAAAAACAAATATATACCCATTTCAATTATTAATTTTTACCAGTGAAACCAATATAACATCTCAACATTCACAAATATACATTTCTGACATTCAAAAACAAAACAAAAACAAATCAGTGACCAATATAGCCACCTTTCTTTGCATGGACACTCAAAAGCCTGCCATCCATGGATTCTGTCAGTGTTTTGATCTGTTCACCATCAACATTGCGTGCAGAAGCAACCACAGCCTCCCAGACACTGTTCAGAGAGGTGTACTGTTTTCCCTCCTTGTAAATCTCACATTTGATGGTGGACCACAGGTTCTCAATGGGGTTCAGATCAGGTGAACAAGGAGGCCATGTCATTAGATTTTCTTCTTTTATACCCTTTCTTGCCAGCCACGCTGTGGAGTACTTGGACGCGTGTGATGGAGCATTGTCCTGCATGAAAATCATGTTTTTCTTGAAGGATGCAGACTTCTTCCTGTACCACTGCTTGAAGAAGGTGTCTTCCAGAAACTGGCAGTAGGACTGGGACTCCATCCTCAACCCGAAAAGGCCCCACAAGCTCATCTTTGATGATACCAGCCCAAACCAGTACTCCACCTCCACCTTGCTGGCGTCTGAGTCGGACTGGAGCTCTCTGCCCTTTACCAATCCAGCCACGGGCCCATCCATCTGGCCCATCAAGACTCACTCTCATTTCATCAGTCCATAAAACCTTAGAAAAATCTTGAGATATTTCTTGGCCCAGTCTTGACGTTTCAGCTTGTGTGTCTTGTTCAGTGGTGGTCGTCTTTCAGCCTTTCTTACCTTGGCCATGTCTCTGAGTATTGCACACCTTGTGCTTTTGGGCACTCCAGTGATGTTGCAGCTCTGAAATATGGCCAAACTGGTGGCAAGTGGCATCTTGGCAGCTGCACGCTTGACTTTTCTCAGTTCATGGGCAGTTATTTTGCGCCTTGGTTTTTCCACACGCTTCTTGCGACCCTGTTGACTATTTTGAATGAAACGCTTGATTGTTCGATGATCACGCTTTAGAAGCTTTGCAATTTTAAGAGTGCTGCATCCCTCTGCAAGATATCTCACTATTTTTGACTTTTCTGAGCCTGTCAAGTCCTTCTTTTGACCCATTTTGCCAAAGGAAAGGAAGTTGCCTAATAATTATGCACACCTGATATAGGGTGTTGATGTCATTAGACCACACCCCTTCTCATTACAGAGATGCACATCACCTAATATGCTTAATTGGTAGTAGGCTTTCGAGCCTATACAGCTTGGAGTAAGACAACATGCATAAAGAGGATGATGTGGTAAAAATACTAATTTGCCTAATAATTCTGCACTCCCTGTATACTCGTGTGTAAGTCGATCTCGTATATAAGTCGAGTGCAGTTTTGTGACCAATAATTGTGAAATATGCTATGCCTGGTGGATAAGTCGAGGGTAAAACTTGGGGCTATGAAATTCTGTGATTTGTATAATTATATACACACACACTCATACAAACACACACTCTGCATTATTTACACACACACACACTCATACAAACACACACTCTGCATTATTTACACACACACACACTCATACAAACACAAACTCTGTGTGTATATAATGCAGAGTGTGTGTGTAGTGTGTGTAGTGTGTGTATGAACTGGGTGGGGGGGGGCATTTTTATTATTTTTAATTTTTTTAATTTTAATATTTTAATTTATTTTAATTTTAATATTTTTGTTTTAAATTATTTTATTATTGAATTTTTTTTAGTGACCCCCCCCCCCCGCTTGTTGCCTGGTCAGGGAGGGGGGCTATCTTAATCCCTGATGGTCCAGTGGCACGGGCTGTGCAGGGGGGGGGGAGGGGCGGCAGGAAGCGTTTACTTACCTTTCCTGCAGCTCCTGTCAGTTCTGTGCAGCTCCCCAGCTCCCCTCGCGGTCTGCGTGCCACGGTAACCTGTGGCAACGCTCTGACGGCCGCGGGTCTCGCGAGACTTACACTGGGAGCTGACAGGGGAGCTGCACGGAGCTGCAGGAAAGGTAAGTAAATGCTTCCTGTCGGCCCCCAACAGGACCGCCGGGCTTATAATGAGTGGGGGTTTTTCAGCACAAAAAATGTGCTGAAAAACTCGACTTATACTCAAGTATATACGGTACCTCAACAATCTCTCTATCCTTTCCCTAATTGCCTTCCTGGTCTGTTCCCTTTGCCTAAATTTCTCACCGGTGTCTCTGCTTTCCCTAAATGTCTCTATGGTCCGTCTTGTTTCCCTGAACATCTCTTCGGTTCAGTCTGTCTTTTTTCCCTTAAATGTCTTGGCCTGTCTCTCTTAAAGAGGCAACTCGACACTTAGGAGTCTATTCACTAAGGGTGACTTTATATAACTCTTCTGTTTTTGCCTAAATGTTGCACGTTATATTTCAGCTCACTGTTTAATGAATAGACAGGGAAATGAAAAGAAAATTATAAAAGTCGATTACAAATTTATTCACTAAAGTGAGAATTGTTGGATTCAATTTGAATAAAAAATTTATTTCAAATGTAAAGTCAAAGTAGCCTAAATTAGAAATTCACTTTGAATTCCCAACAGTTCTCACTGTAGTGAATAATCCTATAAGAATAAAGAGTGAGAAGAGAGAGGCTGGAGATAATCAGTGTCAGAGAGTGAGCAGAGAAATCATGAACACAGACACTGAAACTTTGGGGAAAAAAACAGGAGAAAGATGGGGATAAAAGCTGATGAGAGAAAATACACAGATTGTTAAGAGAGAGGAATGAGCACTGTCATCAGACCTAACTGGAAACCAAATCGCAAAATTTAGGCCAAAATAGCTGATCTACAGAGTTCTCCAACACCGTTACTGTCACAGCTTAGCTGTTTTTGCTTAAACTTTGCTATCTTGTTTTCAATTCACTGGAAATCAAAGTTTAGTGAATAAACCTCTGAGAGCAGGCCCGGACTGGCCATCGGGCAAACCGGGCAAATGCCCGGTGGGCCGCGATGGCCATGGGCCGAGGCCGGCAGGAAAGATCAATAGATCTCCCCTGCCGGCCCATGCGCAGCAGCACCGGCCCCAAGATGGAGTTCTATCCCATCATGGGCCGGAGCGGAGATCGGGAAGTGAGCCGGTCTCCTTCCGCGCACGCCAAGCAGCTTCCGTTCTCTTCTTCTCGCGAGCTCCGAGATTATCAGAGCGTTGCCATGGTAACCCGCGGCAACGCTCTGAAAAAACGGCGCTCGCGAGAGGGAGAGAGAGATGGTCTGTACCCTGCGGGGTACAGACTGAATTACCTGCCGCTGGACCGCCAGGGATGTGTGTGTGGCGTAGCCCCCCCTCACTGGACCACCAGGTATGTGAATGTTCCCTCCCCCCCCTGAAAAGTTAAAAGGGGGAATAAATTTTTTTTTTTTTTTTTACTTTTTAATAATAATAATAATTTAAGGCCATATACACACACAAACACATTACACACATACAAACACACTACACACTGCACCCCTGCACTAACACTCACTGCACCACTAACACACACAAATTCTGCTCCCCTGCACTAACACACAAACACACACTGCACTAACACACAAACACACACTGCACTAACACTCACTGCACCACTAACACACACATTCTGCTCCCCTGCATTAACACACACTGCACTAACACTCACTGCAGTAACACACAAACACACACTGCACTAATACACACTGCACTAATACACACTGCACTAACACACACTGCACTAACACACACTGCACTAACACACACACTGCACTAACACACAAACACACACTGCACTAATACACACTGCACTAACACGCACTGCACTAACACGCACTGCACTAACACACACTGCACTAACACACACACTGCACTAACACACACTGCACTAACACACACACTGCACTAACACACAAACACACACTGCACTAATACACACTGCACTAACACGCACTGCACTAACACACACTGCACTAACACACACACTGCACTAACACACACACTGCAGTAACACACAAACACACACTGCACTAATACACACTGCACTAACACACACTGCAGTAACACTCACTGCACCACTAACACACACACATTCTGCTCCCCTGCACTAACACACACTGCACTAACACACACTGCAGTAACACATAAACACACACTGCACTAATACACACTGCAGTAACACACACTGCACTAACACGCACTGCACTAACACACACTGCAGTAACACACAAACACACACTGCAGTAACACACAAACACACACTGCACTAACACACACTGCACTAACTCACAAACATACTGCTCCCTTGCACTAACACACACTGCACTAACACACAAACACACACTGCACTAACAGACAAACATACTGCTCCCCTGCACTAACACACTACACACACAGCACCCCCTGCACTAACACACAAACACACTACACCCCCTGCATTAACACACTGCATACACTCTATACCCCTACATACACACTACAGCCCCTGCATTAACACACAATACACACTCTATACCCCTATATCCACACGGCACCTCCTGCACTTACACACAAACACACTACACACACTCTATACCCCTTATATACACACTATTCCCCTGACACTCACATACACACACTAAACACACTCTATACCCCATAAACCTACACTACACTCCCTGCACTCTCATACGTTATACCCCTATAAACACACACATCACACCCCCTGCATGCACCCACACTAATTTATATCCCCTATAAATACATATTCTGCACCCCTTGTACACACTACACCACCTATGCATACATTATCCCCCCTATACACATGTGCTCTACAGCTCCTATATGCATACACACACTAGAGCCCCTAGATACACTCACAAACACACAGTACAGCTCCTTACATGCACACACTCTACAGGCCCTATATAAATACACACACACAAACACACATACTTTACAACCCAGAGACACACACACTACAGCCACTATCCACATGTAGTACGCCACAAACAGACCTCTTGACACACACAATTGCTCTACACACATGCAACGTCCAAACATTTACAACAACACAAGGAACATCCCCACACATGCACAACACTCTTTAACAGTCCGGTTCCTGTTTTGATCTCTGGTATCCCACTATTGAGGACACCAGAGACAAATCGCCAGCAAACGCAGCACAAACTCAACCCCCCTCTTCCCCCCCCAAAAAATCCTGGCATTTATTTTAGCCAGGAGCACTGGATGCTCTGGAGCAGTCATATTAACATACTCATTTGGTGGGGGGGGAAGGGGGTGTGCGTGTCAATGGTGGTGACATGACATGCCCCCTTTCTGGCCCCGCCCCTAATAGTGGGCTGCTCTGCCTTTAATTGCCCGGGCTGAATTTTTGTCCCAGTCCGGCCCTGTCTGAGAGAATGTAGTTACATTCATGAGGGGGCAGCAAAATGGATCTTTGCCTAGGGCGGCAGAAATCCTTGCACCGGCCCTGCCTGGAGCTCCACCATTGTAAGGAGTCAAACCACTTCTACTTCTTTTTATGGAGAGACTGAAGTTTTCTGTCATTGTTATGTTTGTCGGTGTAGGGCTTTCTTAGGATATTCTGGCTCTTCATAAGATGTAGTGGAGGCAGGGACTGGTGCACGTAGTGTGAGTACCAAAGTAAGAAGTCAAACCATTTAAAATTGAACCCCAAGGCACTCATGGCATCATAACCACTTAGTGGTTATGGATCCTCAAGTGTTCCTTTAAGTCCCAGACAGTGATGACATAAGAAATACAAAATGCAAACTCTTATTTTTAATTCTTTTTTTTTTTTTTCCCTCTGCTTTCTGGACCTCTTGAGAATTTGGATCAGTATGTATGAACTCAGGAAGAACTCCCAGCTTATTTTGTTTTCAACAGAAAGTTGTGATAAGAATGATAATGAGCAGAGATGGTCTGTGAAGGTCAAGGTATGAATGCCGTGCCTTGCTGAATCATGTAATTTCCCTAAACTTAGAGAGCAGCTCAATACTAAACCGCGTTCAAAGTAGGAGATTTAACTTATACAATTGAAAATGATAGTTATTTGCAGCAAGATTCTCTTTTTTTAGATAAGGTACTTTCTGTTTCTCTCTCCTGAAGCCACACCATTGACAACATAACAGAGAGAGATTAGTCAAAACATAAGCACATTTAATTGCGCAAACACCATTTACAGAGGCCAATTGCATAAATAGTTTAAACAGCAAAATAAAAAAAATAAAAAATAAATCTATAGAAAATCTAGTTGATTTCTCTAGTTTATTTAATTTCAAATGATTTTAATTAGTGGTGTAGCTTCACTAAAATAATAATATTTAAGAAAAAAAATAAAAAATATCTGCTTCTTTTACTTTAACAATTTTATTTTAAAAAGGACACTTTAGGCACCCAGACCACTTTAGCTCATTGAAGTGCTTTGCATGTGGTGTACCTATTGCACTTACAGTGGTGCTGCTATGTAAAACATTGCAGTTCCAGAGAAACTACAATGTTTACATTGCACCACTAAGTCTGTCTCCAGTGGCTTCCAAACAATGCGCACAGCTCTGGACTGAAAGGAAGTACTTACAGTTTTATATACACCAGCATAGATCTAAGATTAAGAAATTCATTTGCATATAAACAACGTTTCAGTCCAACTATCTTGACATATTTAGAAATGTTTGGTAATGGGTATAAAATGATGAATGTATGCGGTTGCAGATTTTGAAGTTCTATGAGTGTGTTCTTCACTTTGGCTAAGCTCATCAAACTTGATGATCTCAGCCAATCCAATTCTTTCCCATAGGAAAGCATTGGGAGGCTATTGTGCATGTGTGGCAAAAAGCTGCGTGGCCAATCAGCATCTCCATGGGGAGTGCTCAACGCCTCCATGCAGACCCAATTTAACACACTGCCCCTCCTCCCACTCTAATACATTGTCCACAAATCTAATACATTGCCCCCCAAATCAAACACACTGCCCCTTACCCTCCACTCATCCTTTCTACCATACACTGCCCCCTTCACCCAATCTAATACATTGCCCCTTAATCTAATACACTGCCCCTAATTGAATAGACGCCCCCCACTCCCACCACTCTAATTTAATACACTGCCCTCCCTCCCCCCAATTTAATACATTGCCCCCCACCACTCTAATACACTGGTCCCCTCCCTCCCTCAAATAAATACACTGGCCCCCTTCCCCAATTTAATACAATGACCCCCTGACTTCCCCCAAATGAATACACTGCACCCTCCCTCCCATTAATATGCTGCCACCACTCCCCAGGTTAAAACACAGCCCCCACTCTCTTACCACCGCCACTCTGCACTGCCCTCCCCCAATATAACACACAAGCCCCCTCCCTCAAATTAAAACACTGGCCCCCTACACCCCCCAAATTAATAGTGCCACCTCCCACCCTCAAATGAATACAGTGCACCCTCCTTCAAATTAATACACTGGCCCCCCTTCCCCAATTTAATACAATGCCCCCCTGACTTCCCCAAATTAATACACTGCACCCTCAATCCCATTAATACACTGCCCCCACTAACCAATTTAATACACTGGCCCCCTCCCACGCCTATGTTAATACACTGCTCCTTCCCTGTCTTAAATTAATACACCGCCTTCCACACCAAATTAACACATTGACCCACCCCACCACCACCACCCCTCTACACAGTCCCCCCCTCAATTTAACACATTGACCCCCCCACCACCACCACCACTTTGCACTGCCCTACCCCCAATTTAACACACTGGCCCCCTCCCACCCTCAAATTAATACAGTGCCCCCTCCTTCAGATTAATACACTACTCAGCAGACACACAGCCACTCTGCCCTCTTGTGGCCGGGAGAGCAAGAATCAGGAAATATATTTCCTGTATTGCTGGTTGCAGCCACAGCTGAAAGCGGCCCCAGGGCAAGCGGGCCACAAATATATTCACTGTGGGCCGCATGTTTGCTTGGTCTAGAACCTACTGTTGTGCTTCTAGCTCTGCTCCTTGTGACGGTGTTCCTGAATCACTAACACTGCACTCACAACACTCTCTATATATCATGCAATGCTGGCAGGTGAGTCAGTAAATTTAGCCGGAATTTAATGTATTGTCGTACTCTATATCATCATCCGAAACAACTAAGAGCTCAAAGGTTCACTGTGTCCCAGTTTAACTACAATGTTACTGTACCTCCCCTGCAGATCCTTGGTCATTTCCATCACTTCCAATTTCTCTGTGCTTCCCTGCTTCTATTTTTTTCTGTTTTATCCTGAAGAGGGAGCTGTGAGCACAACATTAGTTGGCACCTCAAGTTCCATTTCCTTATTTTTTGCAGTAAAAATTAATCATAGCCACTACTGCACCCTGCAGCTTACTTTTGCTTGTACATACTTTGTAATAGTAACATCGATTCCAGTCCTAAAATGCATATGTCATGCTCCGGTTTGTTTGCAATTATCAGTCCCTCACAACTAGTGCACATTTTTTCGATACAGAAAATAAATGTATATTTACTTGAAGTGTAGTTCTCAGAGCAGACATATTGCCATGTTACATTTTAATTTTCCTGGTATCCTTCTTTGCCTTTTCTTTACATCACAGTTTCATTTTCTGGCATAGGCGTTTACAATCTATGTGCTCCACTTTGTAGTCATGCAAGATTCTGGGGTCAAGAAGGAATTTGTTTCTTAGTTGTTGCAAAATTGGAAGTGCTTCAAACTGGGTTTTTTTTGTCTTCTTTTGGATCAACAGCAAAAAACAAATGTGAGGAAGGCTGAACTTGATGGACGCAAGTCTCTTTTCAGCTATGTAAGATTCAGTTCTATCAAGGTTATTTACTAAGGTGCGTATTCAATGAAAATGTTAAATGTAAAGGCTTATCCCAAGCACCATGACCACTTCAGTGATATGAAGTGGTCATGATGCTTGGAATCGGTATGTTCAGCGTTTTGCTTTGAAATGCTGATCATAGAAAGATTAACCCTTTCACTGTGTAATTTGATCACAAAGTTCCAGGCTGGTTAATGGCAACTCTGTACAAAACTGGTGCCTGGCAGCCAATGACAAGCCATTTGTAAATCTTATAAAACTTGTCTGCCTTCTTCCTCCTATCCTCATTGTTTCATTACAGGATAGGTTAGCCTTGGACAAACTCGTATCCACTTTTCATGACCTTTCCGTCTGTGTTTGGGAGTAGTATGAAAAGATTAATATAATATAATCTTTTGGAGTGCCTGTATCTCAAGAATACAAAAGGTAGATTATATAACTATGACATAGAATGGTAAAATTACTTTTCTGATTGAAGTCAGCACCTATAATAGAAACTATATCTGCGCAGGAAATTAGATTGGATAACTGAATTCTAAACCCAGAGTGAATTTGGGGATGTGTTAGTTGAGATTAGGCACGTAAATAGGAAGTATCAAAAGTTTTATATATTTATTATTTAGAGATTTTGTAGCTGAAAAAATTATATTAATTTCACTGCTGATAATCTGAATCAAAAATTGTATATACAATCATATACTTTAACTTCTAAGTGGAATGTGATTTATTGTGCTGCCAATGGATGGTGCTGTAACGGATATAGACTGCAGCGGCCTACAGCGGCTCTAGAAAATAAAAGGGATGAACAACACATTACATTCACAATTGGCAAAAAAGCACTTTTGCTTTACCTTTAAAGAAAGCACTAACATTTAAAATTTTCATAATCCATGGTAATTTGTCTTGCTCCTAGCAATCAATGGTATTAATTATATTAAGTTTCTTTTATTGAGCTAAAAGGTTGTTGAAAATACACTGAACAACTGCATCCTTTGAGTGTTTTAGTATTGGAAGCTTAAGCATCTTCAAAAAAAAATTCAGAACATTATTAGTGGTTTTAAATAACAAATTACCTCAATTTAAGTCATGTTTAGTTATTGAATTAGTGTTGCAATAAAGGAATAGCTTTCAGGACTAAATATTTTTTTTCTTTAAAGTACAGTCAAGAAGGTTTTTGTTTTTTTTGTTTGTTTTTTAAATAAAAGAATATTCCAAATTAGATGTGGATTTTTTTTCTCTTTTTTCATTACTTCGAGGAAACCATAAGGAATTTCTGAATGATGATACAATTTATAAGACAAAACAGAAAATGTGCAGAAAAAGCAGAGATGTTCACTTAAATAAAGCATGATTCATCTCTATGGTTCTTCTTCATGGTACTTTCAGGCAAACCTATTCTGTTCATCAGGGACAGTAAGACCTCCAGCTATCCATGTTGCAGCAAGCAGAAATTTAGAAGAGAGATCAGTAATTAAGCTGCAGCAGCACATATCAAAAAAGAAAGAAACCATCTTTATAACATAAATACCGCATCCACTAAATCAATTTAACCCTTTCATCTCTGTTTTATTCCTTATGACAGTAATGCTCTGGTTTCAGATGCATTTCATGGTATTGAGGTTAGCAGGACTTGATCAATACACATAACATTTTTTAAGCGTCTGTTTGCCAAGGCAGGTATTGATTCTAAAAATCTGTTAGTCGATATGGGCATCCATTCTAAACACCACTTTGCCAATACAAATATCAATCTTAAGAAACAGCTACAAGGACAATTAGCCAGAAAGAGAATAATTTGAATGTATCAATATAGCAAACATATTACATGCCAACCATTGGTAGTTAATGTATCACATTGATATGAGGAATAGATGGCATAATGCACATTTCAGGTTTTTGCTTTTCGAATAGTGGATATTAAATTTGGGGAAAATAAATAAGTATAGTGAAGTGAGTGTATTTTGGTTCTAACAACCACTAATTTAGTAATAAAAAAAGGAGTACATATGTATATAAAGCATTTAACAAGGTTAAAATACCCAATTAATGAAAATAGCAAACAGTAACCAAAGGACATCAGAAGCATAATGAAACCTAAAATGAGCATTTATATTGGTATCTTTTGTTGAAATAAGTTAAGTTAATTAACCCTTTTTCAAAATATAAAGCTATTACTATCAATGAGTATTGGAATGTACTGTATATTTTATGAAAATTGCCTAAAACTAACATTCCAACCTTGCCAAGTTGTTATGGTGCAAGGGGAGCTCTGGCACACACCAAGCACCTTGTAGGGTACAAAACTGTACAAATGTAAATATGTTTCTTGTTGTTATTAATTTGTTAACTAACTGTTGAAACCATTTTTCCATTGGTTAAAAAAAAACTATTATATTGCACTCGATAAACTGGATTTCCTTTTCACACTAGGGAAGCATTTGCAATTAACCCCAGATTGACTCATTAACTAAAGTAAAATGCGTTGGGAATTGTTTGTGATATTCTCCCTGCAAAACGGAAACAACACTACAGTGAAAACAAACAGCAGTCACTTAGTTACTAAATTTAAAATAATTCCTTTCTACAGGCAAGTCGGGATTTTAGATTATAGCATTATAGCTCTGGGGTGTGATGAATGTAGTCTGATGACAATGAAGGAACATATCATGTTCCATGCCTGCGGGGGGAGCTGTCAGCATTGGAGAAGGCAATGATTTAAATGGAAGCCTGAAATGCATACAGTACAATGCAGTTTAGTATATAAATTGCATGACGTTTTATTATATACACACAATAGAACGTTTCATGGGTGTGATTGGGTATGAAAAATAAACAATGGGGTTTATTCACTAAATGGTAAATTGTGGATAACTGTATTTCAAATTTCAGGCCATAAAAGCTAAGCTGCAACAGTTAATCTGAGGGTTTTTTTCCAGCACAGCTTATTTTGGACTGAAATTTTCAATTTACTTGTCATTTCTCTACAATTTCATTTTAGCTAATACACCCTAAGGTACCAAAGCGGGACACATATGGCATGACAAATCATGCATGCATTGACAAACATGCACAAATACATATATTTTCTATATTAAACAAACAGAATACTAGCTTTTGCTAGTATTACTTATGTTATCTGATTTTTTTTATCTATTTTTTTTACATTTTTTTGGTATATGGTGTTGCCTCACTTTCTTCCCAAACTTCACAAGTAGAACTCAAAGGATAAACCTGTTTAAAACTAGTTTTTTCTCCCATCTGTCAGTCAATTCTTCAGAATAGACTTTATGCTGAGGAATTGACTGATAAGGGAGTGAAGAAAATGTCTCTTACAGGCAGTCCATCTGCTCTTCATGCATAGCAACCACAGCTCATGCACTGCGGGTGCTATGGTAGCTCCATTGGCTAGAGAGTATATAGTACTCCATTCTGACATTGGCATATAAAAGGTAGCATGATTGTCAGCATCAGGAAGGAGGTTTGCCCTGCTTGGTGATATGTCTACAAGTAGGGTTAAACACAGAAGAATTAGGGCCAGGGAAAAAAGGAATTTTCTCACTGGTCGCATCTATGAAGGCTCCTGCGGTCTCACATGACCCGCTATAAACCTCAATGTTATACTCTCATGATTGCACAAGAGAACACTGATGTGAGCTCCTGGCAGACTATGAGCCAAGAGCTGAATAGAATCCAATGGATGCAGATAGCAGCAGCCGCAAGTAAAGCTCAACTTACCCGGACACCAATATGTGAAGTCACTATCGGAGCCATTTTAAAATATACATAACATGGTCATTGTAAGTTAAAGGAACACTGTAGTGTTAGGAATACAAACCTGTATTCCAAACACTATAGTGTCCCTCAGCCTCTGTGGTTCTCTCTGGGTCATGAAAGGATTCAAACTCCTTTCTTTCACTTACCTGATTCCAGTGCCCAGGGACTGATTGCTGGCTCGGTGTCCTCCTCTTGTGACATCACAGCGATGAGGGAAACTAATGTGCATTTGTGGAATGTAGTACTAATGTCGGCATTTGCTAAAATTGGTGAACTGATCATGAAATATGGCAACATAGAACACAATTATTCACTAAACTCTTCATATTCATAAATTACATTCAAAAGGAAAAACTGGGGCAAAAACAGCTGATCTGGAAAAAGTATTCAGCAAGGACATTACAGAGAGGTAAGTTATTTGAAATGTGGTAAAACCGATCATTATTAATGAATTATAGATACCTCTATATGCTTAAAATTGTGTGGAAACCTGACCATGACACCTACATGAGATTCTTAGACATCCGGTTCCTTTCTTTGTAGCTATAGCAGCCACCATTCTTTTGGGAAGGCTTACTGCAATATGTTGTGGATTTTTGTGTGTTTAATGGGGTTGAGGTCAGGGCTCTGTGCAGGCCACTTGAGTTCGTACACATCCAACTATGTCTCCATCGACTTTACGTTTTGCATAGAAGCACAGTCATGCTGAAACAGGTGAAGGTCTTCTCTAAACTGTTTCTACAAAGTTGAACGTATCCAATTTTTTAAAATGTCCTTTGTATCTTCTATAATTAAAACAAGCCTTCACTGGAATAAAGGGCATTGCACAAACCATGAAAACAGCCCCTCTTACCCTTACACAATTCCTGCAAAGTGTATGTTGCGGATGTGCCCCCAATTCCCTTTTTGTCTTTACTATGGAGATTTCATGGAGATGTCAGCAATTGATGGCTGAAACACCTGGACTCGCTAATTAGTAGCAATGTCATATACTTTTGGTGCCATAGTGTACATGTGTACAGATAGAGATAGGATTATTATGAATTCTTAAGACACGTGTCTCTGCAGGTCGGACCATTGCCTTCGGATGTCAGTAAAAAAAAATAAAAAAATCAATGCTGAGAATAAAAAGGGTGCTCCTTATAAAATAATCTGCACAGGTAAGCATTCAGCATCCTGGCTGGCCACTGATCCCGTTCTTAACGTTCCAGTATAAGACATTTGTCCTTATTGTACAAAGGCCTGCAGAGATCGAAAACACAATGTGACAACTGACACAGACAGAAGTGCTCATGTAATGTCATTCCTTCTTGCAGTGTTTCTCTGCAATTTGCCCCTATTTATAGATTTCAATTATTTCCCTCTTTCCTTGCCTGGTGCGTACAATGTTTACCTAGCAGCAGGCAACCCAAAAATTTTAAAAATTTGCCTCCGAAATTCTTTATCTGTTTCTCATTTTTTTTTATGTTTTATTTTTATTCTTTTCTTCTTAGCAAAATGAGCAAACAAGATAAGAATACACACACAGGATGGCTTGAGTTAAGGAAGATTGTATCCCCTAAAAGAAACCTGACATGTTATGCGACTAGCTGTAATAGTATGATGCATGGCAGATTGACACTTAGCTTTATCAATAATGGAATCATGGGGTGATCAGCTATATAACATGATATATGTAGAATCAGGAGTAAAGTATAATTAACCCTTTTACTGCTGCAACAGACAGTGGGATATAGCAATAATAGGATTACAAAGTCATCAACTAAAATAGCATGATATATGGAAAAGACAGACTTAGTAAAATCCTTAGCTAACCCCTTCCTTACTATAATAGACACAGGACTTTATCGATAATGGGATCAAAAGGTGACCAGACCTAATAACATGATATATGGAAAAGGGAAAGAGTTAGATAAATCTTTAATTAACACCTTCACAGCCACAACAGACACCAGATCGTGTTGATAATGGGATCATAAGGTGACCGGCTTTTACTGTAATACAGCAGCACAATGCAGTTTCACCCATTCCAAGCTACTGATGTTAATCCAGAAGAAACCAAAAAAAAAAGTCAAGCAATTTCTCACTGTGCACAAAAGATGAGAAATCGTACTTGATTATTAAAATGACAATCTGATTTTTCCTTGGAAAAAGTTTTCCTTGGAAAAAGTTTTCCTTGGAAAAAGTTATCAGTTATATGTGTAATAATTACTAGGGTCCAGTAATTTTGCCACAAAAGAACAAACACATATTTTTAAAGACATTCTGAATCTGACAAAATTAACTATGGTTGCCACACTGGTGATTTGGGGACAAGTTCTTCTCAGTGGGTCACCAGCACAGGCAGAGAGGATTAAGATGGGCCTGTTGATAGATAAGGAGACGATTAAAATCCAATAATAAGGGCTTATTATTCAATGATACGGACCAGTGAATGTACAGCATGGCACTGAACTCCACCAATGGCATAGCGGTATTATTTTAGGCATATTGCATCTAAAGTATCCATATTGAAAAATAAAATGATTGGCAGCCAAAGCAACTGCAGGACCAATAGGAACCTGGCGATTTTGTTAGCTAAATAGTACTGATATATGGATTATACATTCAAAGAAATAAGTTATCAACATCATTCTGTTCAAGCAAACAGTAGATTGTACCTTCAATAAGATTACAATCCTATTAACATGATGTATGGAAAATGGAGAGATATGAGTGTTGATATGTGAAGCAAATCTCTCTAAGCAATCCCTTTGCTTTCAGAAAACAAACAATAATTTCAAAAGATCAGATGGTCACTGTAACTAAAGTATCAGAGAGAGGAGCAATTATGATACCAAGTATAATGAGTCACTCAATTAAATTTAAATGCATACACAAAAAAAGCACCTTTGATCCACAGATTTCTACAAAGTAAAGAATTATAGCAAGACTTGAGCTAGTTTAAGGGTAAATACAAATGTGTCTGTGTGTCTGATCTATTAGTTTTTGTAGATTCTTTTAAATTGGTGAAGCTCTATTTTATGAACACTTTAACTTGTTTAGCACTATTTAATTTGTCTACCACAATAAAATTAGTGTAGGACCCCCTGATATTGGGCTACTGTGAAGCAGTGGTAGGCTTAGCACAATATGGCCATATGTTGGATCTGAATCCCCATATGTGAAATGTGATTTTAAGTAGCCTTGTAAAATTTAAGACTGTGTTTTTGTGTGCACTGTTCTGTTCTTAAAGGGGCACTATAGGGTCAGGAACACAAACATGTATTTCTGACCCTACAGTGTGAAAACCACCATCTAGCCCCCTGGTCCCTGCTTGCCTCCCTAAATATAGTAGAATCTTACTTGTATTCAAGTCAGTAGCTGCTGGCTCTGACATTGTCTGCCTCTGACCTGCCCCTGTCTGCTGACAGCAGCAGAAGTGGAGGTCTGAGACAATCACAATACTTCCCCATAGGGTTGATTGAGACTGTCAAGGAGGCAGATCAGGGGCAGAGCCAGCACAAGTCAAACACAGCCATGGCCAATCAGCATCTCTTCATAGAGATGAATTTAACCAATTTTCTCTATGAGGAAAGTTCAGTGTCTGCATGCAGAGGATGGAGACACTGAATGGCAGTGCTGCTTACTCTGCAGCAGTGCCAAAGGAAGCAGCTTTAGCAGCCATCTGAGGAGTGGCCAGTGGAGTTATCACTAGGCTGTAATGTAAACACTGCATTTTCTCTGCATTTTACAGCAAAAAGCCTGAAGGTAATGATTCTACTCACCAGAACAAATTCAATAAGCAGTAGTTATTCTGGTGACTACAACGTCCATTTAATCTGTTTTTTTGTATACATTTTGTTTTTTACGGCAGCACCACTGCAGATAAATGCATGTGTGCCCCCAATTCCCTTTTTTTTCTACAGAATCCCAAGAGGGCATGATTTCCCCATAATTCAGGCCTTTGCATTATACTTCATCTGTTTCGTTCTGCTTTTCTCTGTGTATTTTTACAGAGGGAGGGAGGGAGTTCTGCATAATTGTGAAATCCTATTAAAAATATCACAAACAAATACAACTTTTAATAACAGTTGTAAACATTAAGAAAACCCCACATATAGAAATGCTGCATTTCTAATATGTGAAAACATCACCGTAGTTGTTTGGGGATTTCCTCCTTGATTTATGAATTGACTTGCCTCCTGTAGTTTATTAATTATATATAAAACTGAAGTTAGGCAAGGTTCCAGGCGGGTCTTCATAAAAGTGTTTTGTTTGGATATAAGTAAAATAGGGCCAGGCTACAACCATTAATCCACTCATCAGGCTTGATGCTCTAACCAATATCTAGGCTATATTACATGGGAATGAATGCATCTTTTTCCGAGGAAAGTAGATTCCTCACATTTTCACAGCTGATTAGTTGCAGCTGCACTTCAAGGGGAATTTTACTCCATAATTAAGTTAAACTTTTAATGTTGGTGATTTGCATAAGAGAGATGAACATCTCTTGTATAAGGAATAGTGAAGGATAGATACAACACCCGATAGTCCCAGACCTGTCATCCACATGCCTCCAGCTTCTATTTGCATATTTTTTTTTCCTAGACAAGACAATTATTTATATCTTATATAATAACTGTATTAGTAATAAAATAATTGTTTGATAAGAAAGCCTCAGAAGATACATGGATTTGCTTCTATCTTTTTTTGGGTTGCAATATTCTTTTTTATTACTTAGAAAATAATTTTCTTTTGTGAACAGAAACACACCAAAAACAGAATTCCAGTGATGACATCTCAATTTTCCAAAGTTTTGCTTTCAGATAATAATCTATATGTTTAGCTTAAAGGGATACTATAAGCATCAAAACAACTTTAGCTTCATGAAGCAGCTTTGATGTATAGATTATACCACTGCAGCTCACTGCTTAATTCTCTCTCATTTAGGAGTTAAATCACTTTTGTTTCTATATATGCAGTCTTAACCACACCTCCTCTGACTGTGACTCATACAGCCAGCATAAAATTAAATGCTTTCATTTTCAATCAGATGTTAAAGGGACACTATAGTCACCCAGACCACTTCAGCTCAATGAAGTGGTCTGGGTGCCAGGTCCCTCGGGTTTTAACCCTTCAGGTGTAAACATTGTAGTTTCAGAGAAACTGCTATGTTTACATGGCAGGGTTAATCCAAACACTAGTGGCTGTCTTCCTGACAGCCACTAGAGGCGCTTCTGCGACGCTGGATGCGAAATTCACATCCAGCTTGCAGAATGCCCATAGTAACGTGTATGTTGTAACTGAATCCCCATATTTGTTTGCTGACATAGGTAACTGTAGCGGAGCTCCTTGTACCCCTGGCTGGGTACCTCCGCATGGGACCGCTTCCTAACTGGAACAGGGAACAAACCGCAGCACTTCTGCCAACAGTCGTTGTGGCTTGACTGGGGCCCTGGAACCGCTCCTTGTTGGAGTCAAATGGGAAATTAGCTCTAGTCCTTACAAGAACTTTCCCTGTTGAATCCCCTGCAAGCTTGAACAGCAGACACAGGAGTAAATCTTCTTTACCTCCAATAACAGGACGACACACAGTTTTGGAGTGTAAGCTGGAATAGCATTTTAATGGTGCCACACTGGCCTTTTATGACAGGGACACAAACTTACAAACCAATAATAACACATTTACAATGTAAGGCACTCCCACACACGACACACAATCCTTCCCCTCTGCTTGGGAGATAATTGGATCAGTAACTGTAATCTAATTCTAATCCAATTATCTCCAAGCACAGACAAAACATACATATCTAAAAAGTCCCAAAATACATGATATCCCCACAAATGTTACATCCCCTGATAGCCCTGATCTGGGTGACCAACATATCCAAAAATCACCCAAATCAGTTCACGGGTTCAGGAATTTCCTGGAAGTCATAATTTTGACTGGTCCTATGCCCAAAACCAGTTCCATTAAATCAGTGCTAACGGTCAGTCAAGTTTAGTAGTCTTTTACAGGTTTCCCTGCAGGGCCCATAGTCTGTGGTCAGGATGCTGGCAAGCAAGCTCCTCCTGGAGCTCGTGACAAACTCACTTGGAGAGGGGAGTTTGTCACAGTGACTTTAAGTATCTTTGTGGAATTTAAAACTGTAATTTTATGTGTGCACTGTTCCTTAATCTGTATACTGAAATTCCAACACAGTTAAGATTCGGAACTAATTTGTCTCTGTATTTCTCCCCTGCCTGACTTGGAGGAGTCTAAGTGTCAATTTATCTAGCCGTCAGCAGAGAATTGGCTGTGTCTATGAAGGATCCCGCTGCATCATGGGATCATCCATAGTCATGCTGTACTCTCAAACATGCATTAGAGTACAGCAGAGACATCAACTCCAAAGAGGACATGCCGGATCAAAATGGCAGCATCGCAAGGGAACATTTCTGGTATGTTAACTCACTATTCCTGACCCCCAAGCCACCTGACCACCCCACAGCGATGTCACCCTCGGGGTCTTTGCAAATTCAATTTTTTTGCAAATTCAAATTTTAAAAGAGCTCTAACTTAAACACAATGTGCAACAATGGAAGTTTCAATGTAAGATTTCTCTTCATAGGAAGTGTTTAGGAAGGCTATGCAAGTCACATGCAGGGAGGTATGGCAAGGGCTGTATAAACAGAGTGATTTAACTCCTAAGGGGCAGAGAATTGAGCAGAAAACAAAAACTGCTTAATTAATGTTGTTTTAGTGTCTATAGTGTCCTTTCAAGCATCACTTAACTTTTCTACTGTGTAAAGTATCTGGCATGGTTACATGTGTAGATATACCTGTATTCACCTCCACTGATACTGACCATCACTTAAAATGTACCAGAGAATTGCTAGCAAATGTTTACATTTCACTAAAATCAGAGATTTAGAAACAGCCCACTGCCTCTTCTCTCTAGTCAGTTCAACCTGTGCTTATCAGCACAGAGATATGATTGCAGCTTAAGGGAAACCAATGCATATAAGGGCATGTAGGAGTGGCTGGCTTTATGTGAGAGCAGAACCAGCAGTAGCACTGAGAAAGGAGAGAAAAAGCTAGCATGATTTATTGCAGCAGCTTTGAACAGGTAATTTGAGAATGGAGAGAAAGAACACATATGCTTTATTTACATGTTAACAAAGTGTTGGGGACTTTTAGCCTGTTATGGGAAGCAAGGCTGTGCTTCCCAAACAGGGGTGTGCAAGAGAGTTGTCTCTTACAGCAAGTGTATCACCCATTGAAACTATGATTGATGCTCTTAGCGGGAAAAATATGAGCTTTTAATTGTGTTACGGGAAGAAACAATACATTTTATAACAAGAGTCAAGCCATGTTTGAAAACTGTAAACTTTTATCTGTCATGACAAGCTCAGTTTTAAGTTAAAAAAGTTAAAGTTAAACCCACTTTTCATCCAGTGCTGTCCCAGTCTCACAGTGGCAGCTGCCCCTCCTATTCTGCTATCATCATTACTAACATTTCTTATTCAGAAGCACTGAGGGGGGGAGGGGCTCTATGGTGTATGGGCAGCAATTGCTGTGTTCCACCAATCAAATGCTCTTCGTAGAGAGAGATTGAATCCAATATTTCTCTATGTCACAGAACGTTTAGAATTTCAATAATTGTTGTCATGAGGAAGCGCCTGTAGGGGCTGTGAGTCCTATAAATCTCTTCAGGAATGTTACAGCCAGTAATTCACAGTTGCTAAATGTTAAATTCTGCAGTATGGTAACTCTTGGTATTCATATTAAAAAGAGACAAAAGGTTAGGGAAAGTGTGTCAGGTTGGGAGAAGATTAATGGGGAATAACCCGTAATGAATAATGCAGCTTTGAATAGAGAAGGGAAAGACTCAAAAATACGCAACTGAAAGGGATCATAAAACATAACCTTTGCTAATAATTAAAATTAACAAAAACGGAAAGAAAGGACAAGCTAAACCTTACACTAACAGTAAAGGTGCCCCATAAGGGACATAATGAAAATACTGAGCTAATCAGAGGTATCTGTGCAGACATACATATAATCAAAATAACTTGGTGTGTGGCCCTTTAAGAAAAAATAGTAAGTTCCAAATAGGATCCTAAAACAATAGGTATCTCCTTAAATTTGGTAAGGATAGGTACTTAGATTAGAATTTTAAGTATCAATAAAGATTATGTTTTATGATCCCTTTGCATTGGTTATTTGTGATTCTTTCCCTTCTCTGTTTGCAACTGTTGGTATTCACTAAAGATAAAGACAGACCTTTTACCCATGGGCATCCGCGGGGGGGGGGGGGTTAAGGGGAGGCACTTGCCCCCTCCCCCCCTTGCATTTTTCAGCTTGTTCTGCTATTTTTCGTGTGAGATTGAAAATACACTGCAATACCGGCGCCGGCCAGTAGGTGGCGCTGTGTGTGGAGAGACAGGGATTGGAAGCTACATATTATCCCAGCTTCTCTCTCCTGACTGAATCCGCAGAGGAACAGCACATGCAACCAGAGACAGCCTTCAGATCAGGTAAGTGAGGCATGGGGGGAAGAGGGGGGCAGAGAGAGCCTGTAGATCAGGGAAAGTGAGGCATGGGGGTGCAGCCTATAGATCAGGGAAGTGAGAGATGGGGGGGGATACACCTACAGATTAGGTAAGTGAGGGATGAGGGGGAGGTAGCCTACAGGAAGGGTCAGCAAGGAGCAGGAAGGTAAAGTAAGAGAAGGAGCAGAAAGGAGAAGGAACAGAAATTAGCAGGAAGGGACATCAAGGAGCAGGGACGGACATCAAGGAGCAGGAAGGGTCAGCAAGAAACAGAAAGGGTCATAAAGGGTCAGCAAGGAGCTGGAAAGGGTCAGCAAGGAACTGGGAGGGTCAGCAAGGAGCTGGAAGGGTCAGCAAGCAGGAAGGGGCAGCAAGAAGCAGAAAGGGGCAGAAAGGGTCAGCAAGGAACTGGAAAGGACAGCAGGGAGCAGGAAGGGTCAGCAAGAAGCAGGAAGGGGCAGAAAGGGTCAGCAAGAGATGGAACGGGCAGCACAAAACATAAAGTAGGAGAAGGAGCACAGAGGAACATAAATGAGCAGCAAGGAGCAGAAAGGGACAGCAAGGAGCAGGAAAGGGCAGCAAGGAGCAGGAAAGGACGGCAAGGAGCAGGAAGGGTCAGCAAGAAGCAGGAAGGGGCAGGAAGGGTCAGCAAGGAGCTGGAAAGGGCAACACAAAAGGTAAAGTAGGAGAAGGAGCACAAAGGAACAGAAATGAGCAGCAAGGGGCAGGAAGGGTCAGCAAGGAGCAGAAAGGGTCAGCAAGGAGCTGGAAAGGGCAGCAAGGAGCAGGAAGGGACAGAAGGAGCACAAAGGTAAAGCAGGAGAAGGAACAGAAATGAGCAAGGAAGGGTCAGCAATGAGCTGTAAGGGGCAGAAGGAGCACAAATGTAAAGTAGGAGAAGGAGGAGAAATTAGCAGGAAGGGTCTACAAGGGGCAGCAAGGAGGAGGACGGGTCTGCAAGGAGAAGGAAGGGACAGAAGGAGCACAAAGGTAAAGGAGCAGAAAGAATCAGAAGGAGCACACAGGTAAAGTAGGAGAAGGAGCAGAAAAGGGTAGCAAGGAGCAGAAAGGGTCTGCAAGGAGCAGAAAGAGATCAGATCAGAAGGGGGAGCACAATAAGCAGAAATGAGCAGAAAGGTAAAGGAGCAGAAGGAGCCAAGGAGGAGAGAAGTCAGTGTCAGAAGAAAAAGAAGACTGTGTCAAATGAAGGAGAAGAAAAGGAGATTGGAGCAGGAAGGACAAGTGAAGTGAACACTCCACTTTATTCTGAACACCACAGCATAAGGCTTTGGTACCTGGGCCTGGCAGGGAAACTTTGGACCTTCTCATCTCCCCAGGTAAAAAAAAAATATCAGTGTTAATGTGTTCACTTTTATTTACGGAGTGTCAGGAAGCACAGAGTATTGCTGGGTAGGGGTATCACTGATTGGCTAGAGCGATCAGCTGGCGCTCTAAGCCAATCAATGGCTCTCCATTCATAAAAAAGCAAAACATTTTTATGAACCGTTCTTAGAGTATCAATTGACCACTCTAGCCAATCTGCAGCACCCATGCCTGACGTCAATCTGCACTTCCTGACACTCTGTTTAAGAAGCCTAATACCACTGAGCGACCTGGAGATCTGGAGCTAGAGGAAGCCTTTGGGGTTAAACCATTTGAGAGCGGTTTAAACCCATAAAGTAAAGAGAGCACCAAGGGGCTTCCTGGCATCATAGCAATTTCATTTAGTTGAAGTTTTTATGGTGACCAGAATGTTCCTTTAATTTGCTTAAAAGTACACTATAGTGTCAGGAATAGTTGTGAAAACGCTATTCACCCTGGCTCGATTTTTTACATTTATTTCCGTTTGCTGTTGATTCAAATATAGTTATACCTTGCTTGAAACTATTTTCACTTTTTTTAAAACTTTTTTTTAAACAAAATACCAGTCATATTTCTCTATAAATAGACACAATTGGCATTATTGATAACAATAATTACAATCTGATTTTCTAAAATATGTTGAATCAGACAACACAACCTTTCTTAGCAGTTAAAGCTAAATATGTATAATTCTTTCTGTAAAGGTGTAGGTGAAATGTGACGTGGTGGATGACCTCTTCTCCTTTGTACAGTCCTCTTTATGAAAAGATCACCAGGGGTTTATATGTGTTTGTCCTGTATATTTTTTTTCCCCTACTAAGACACATTTTATTTGGATAAATATATAAAGAGAGACAGAAAGACAGAGAGATATATACTGTTGGAGACAGACAAGCAGACAGATTGGCTTATGATTCACCTTTTCCTCCTATAACACCAGTGTGGCAGACAGCAGAAAATGCTGGCAGTAACAGCCGAACGCTGTGCATCAATAGTCAGCACTGACAGTCACCCTGATAGATAGCAGAAAGTCATTAGAACGGTTGGAGCCCAGGTCACAGCTCCTGCCACAGAGCTAGGGAAGCGAATCAGAGAGAGAGGGAATTTATTATGAAGTGCTAAGCTGGGACTGCACAGGAAACTGCTGATTAGGAACATATGACATGCATGCTTCTCTGACCCTATTACTGCCACCAGCATCTCCCAGGACAAGACTTCAGCACAGTAGTTTAGAGGGAAGATGTTCTGGCTTCCTAACCTTGGAGCATCAGACCATTTTCTTCTGATGAAATTTGTTTGTCTGATTTTACAGAGACAAAAAAATGGAAAAAAATAAAATCAGGCACATTACTACGACCGCAAAATGTTTGTGTTTAAAAAAAGCAAAGGGCATGTGTACTGTAGAACAAACAATACCTGCAAATCCGCTGATTATAACACTTAATATTTAAAACTAAAATCTGCCTTGGTGATTTATTCTATTACACTGTTTTAAGCTAGGGTTTGAGAACAGGGCTGGTACAAGGATATTTGGCCATACAGACGAAGATGCATTTTGCAAACCTTGTACATGCTAAAGTGCTTACTAGAATGCTTTCTGGGCCCCCCTTCACCTTCCAATTGGCCGGTGATGGTTATCTCCCCACTGGTACACTAAGGCATACAGCATGGGCTGGCCAGGGCACATTCTATGTCCCCCGCTAGACCGCCTGAATGCAGATGCCTGTGCTGTCTTAACGTAGAGCTAAGGACACATAATAAATGTCAAACAGAGTCCTGAGATGCCTTATTTTCCCTAATACAGGTTCCTGGATTAAGCATCATCTATCTTTCTCTGTGTATATTTATAGAGGGAGGGAAAGAAAGAATTATGCATAAATAAAAAACATCATGAAAAAATAATGTTGTTAAAGGGACATTAAAGTCACCCAGACAACTTCAGCTCAATGAAGTGATCTGGGTTCCAGGTCCCCCACGTTTTAACCCTGCAGTTGTAAACAATGCAGTTTCAGAGAAACTGCTATGTTTACATTGCAGGGTTACTCCAGCCTCTAGTGGCTGTCTTCCTGACCGCCGCTAGAGGCGCTTCCGCGATGCTCAATGCGAAAATTGCTATGAGCACGCAGAATGTTTATAGGAAAGCATTGAGTAATGCTTTCCTATGGGCGGTTTAATGTGTGCGTCCGAGGGGGAGGAGAGGTCACCAGCACCGATGGAGTCCGGCGCTGGATTAAGGTAAGTGGCTGTAGGGATTTTAACCCCTTCAGCCCAGCGGGAGGGGGGCACTGAGGGTGGGGGGGGAGGGGGGGAACCTAAGGACTATATAGTGCCAGGAAAACGAGTTTAGTCGTCCTTTAACAAATTTCAATAACAGAATATTACACAAGAAGAAATGCTGCAGTTGTACTATGTAAAATTTATAATAGCTTAATCAATCACAGTACTTGTTTGTGGAATCCTCCTTAATTTATGAATTGATTTGCCTCCTTTAGAATATGAATTATATGTATAGAGTTATGCAAAGTTCTACATGGGTCTTCTAAACAGTGCTTTGTTTGTATATAAGTAAATTACGGCAGGACTACAACCACTAATCCACTCATCAGGCTTGACTACGACCTGTACAACTTCCAGAATTTGCCGGCTTGTGAACACTTCCTCAATCACTTAAATGAAGCACAGGAAACTTGGCTTTTACATACGTAAACACCATCTGTCAATCAGGGAAAGATACATCATCCATCATACAAAGAGAGGGGGAGATACAGCGCTCACTAAAATGGCAGCAGATTCTGTTAATTGGGTACCCTAAAAATCCAAGGGAAAACAGTAGGTAAAAAACAAGGAATAAATAAAATCAGCAAAGATTATCCCCTTAAGGACGGCGGGCGTTCTATGCTGTCCTCGGGGACCTGGCTCTAAACGCCGGCGGGCGGCATAGAACGCCCAATCCGTCCTATGTACTTACCCGGTCGCCGGCAATCATGGTATGGGGACTTACCTGGGAGTCGGGAGTTCGGGCCCCCTGGGCCATGTGATCGCGAGGTCTTTGCAAGGACTTCACGATCACATGGACCATGTCAATGCCAGCAGGGGAAGTGCCTCCCCCTGCTTCCTGAAAATAGTAAAATAAAAGTTAAAGATACAGTTTAATATAAAATATATACATATACATACATACACTGTCTAAGTGTATTTTAATATTAATATATATATATATATCATTATATATATATTAATATCAAAATACACGTACAATGATATTGATTAAATATATATAATTTTCATTATATATATATATATATATATTTATATATAATATAAAATAAATAAGTAAATACGTTAAATTTTTTTTAATAAATAAATAAAAATATATGTAAATTTGTTCTAACTGTATTTTAAACTTAATATATATATATAGATATCAAAATACATGTAGAACGAAATAATATATATATATATATCTATATACCTAAGTATATACCGTATATACTCGAGTATAAGCCGAGTTTTTCAGCACATTTTTTGGGCTGAAAAACCCCAACTCGGCTTATACTCGAGTCAGAGTCTGTATTATGGCAATTTGCATTGCCATAATACAGACTGGGGGGAGAGGGGGGCTGGCAGAGCTGTACTTACCTTTCCTGCAGCTCCTGTCAGCTCTCTCCTCCTCCGCGCCGTCCGTTCAGCACCTCGGTCAGCTCCCAGTGTAAGTCTCGCGAGGGGGGTATAAGGACCGCTATGGGAGGGAGGGGGGTATAAGGACCACTATGGGAGGGGGGGGTATAAGGACCGCTATGGGAGGGAGGGGGGGTATAAGGACCACTATGGAAGGGAGGGGGGGGGGGTAAGGACCACTATGGAAGGGAGGGGGGGGGGTAAGGACCACTATGGGAGGGAGGGGGGGGATAAGGACCACTATGGGAGGGAGGGGGGGGGATAAGGACTACTATGGGAGGGAGGGGGGTATAAGGACCACTATGGGAGGGAGGGGGGGATAAGGACCACTATGGGAGGGAGGGGGATAAGGACCACTATTGGAGGGAGGGGGGTATAAGGACCACTATGGGAGGGAGGGGGGGTATAAGGACCACTATGGGAGGGGGTGGGATAAGGACCACTATGGGAGGGAGGGGGGGTATAAGGACCATTATGGGAGGGAGGGGGGGTATATGGACCACTATGGGAGGGATGGGGGGGGATAAGGAACACTATGGGAGGGAGAAGGGGGATAAGGACCACTATGAGAGGGAGGGGGTGGGATAAGGACCACTATGGGAGGGGAGGGGGAAGTAAGGACCACTAGGGGAGGGGAGGGTAAGGACCACTAGGGGAGGGGTGAGTCAGGACCACTGGGGGGGGGGGAGTGAAGGAACACGGGGGTGGGGAGGTAAGGACCACTGAGGGAGGAGGAGGGGAAGTCAGGACATATGGGGGGGGGAGGGGGCGGCAAAAAATGTTTTGCCTACGGCGGCAAATATCCTTGCACCGGCCCTGCACACACTGCATTCACACACTGCATTCATGCACACACACACTGCATTCATGCACACACACACTCTGCACTCATACACACACGCTGCACTCATACACACACACATACGCACACACTGCATTCATTATACACACACTGTAAATAAATATTCAATTAATATATTTTTTTTAGGATCTAATTTAATTTAGAAATTTACCAGTAGCTGCTGCATTTCCCACCCTAGTCTTATACTCGAGTCAATAAGTTTTCCCAGTTTTTTGGGATAAAATTAGGGGCCTCGGCTTATATTCGGGTCGGCTTATACTCGAGTATATACGGTACGTATATATCACTATATATATACACACCTATTTATAAAAATAATTTAAAAAAATTATATACATATACATATATATATATATATATATATATATATATATATATATATATATACACACACACAAATATATATTATAAATCTACGTATATATTTATGTAATAATTTTACATAATTAGGTCATTTTATTAATTACAATTTGAGGGACCTGCCTAACAACCCAGGCCAAAAGTCCAGGGAATTTAATTTGCTAACACTATATTTAACCCTGTAACTTTCCAAGACACCATAAAACCTGTACATGGGGGGTACTGTTTTACTCCGAGGATATGTTTTTTGTTTACATGTTACTTACATTGTAATTTGCTTTTAATGTGATTGCGGTCACTGAGGAAGTTCGTACCGACCATTTGGAAGTGGAAAGTGGAACCCTTGGACCCCCATTATATCAGGGGAGGCACCTGTCAGGGTACCTGAGGCCTCTACCTCTAAGGGAGGTAGAGACTTGGTGGTGTATCCGTCCAGGCGAGCTGTCCTCTCCGTTCCTCGCGGTTCATCCAGTCACTTAAACACCGGCCGCGAGGAATCCACGTCCTTTTCTAGCAGGACGCTCAATACGTGACGTCATGACGCTAGCACGAGCTATCTGTCACTCAAGTGTCCGATATCCAATCGGTACTTTTCAGAGGCGTGATTTCCATCCAGAACCAGGGTATTTAAGCTTACTCCTTACTTCAGCTCATTGCCCTGTCGTGGTTCTAGCTTGTCTAGTCACTCAGTGCTCTGGTATTCTAGTTTGCTCTTTTGGTTTTGACTCGGCTCGTTGTTCTTCCCTGTTTCTCTGTTATCCCTTGACCCGGCTTGTCTCTCGCTTATCTGTCTTCTCGTTCCCTCGACCTCGGCTTGTCTCTGACTATTCTTTACTCTCGGTACGTTAGTCCGGCCATTCTAAGGCCCGGTATACGTACCTTTCCACTCTTTGTACTCTGCGTGTTGGATCCCTGTCCCGATCCTGACATTACGACAGGGCCAATGGATCCTGCAGGTACAAACAGTCAGCTTGGTTCTTCGGATCCCAGGTTTGACGCCATGGAACATAGGATGGATCAGATGGCTTTGGCACTACAGGCACTTTTGTCTCGTGCTAGTAACCCACCTGAGGAGACACGTACTCCTTCTATCTCTCCTGCAGTCTCAGGTCTAGAGGTAGCCACTATAGATGCTTCTTCCCGTATTACCCCACCAGTACGTTATGGCGGGTCACCGGAGAAGTGTCGTGGCTTTCTAAACCAGATTAGCATCCATTTCGAACTACAACCCCGCTCTTATCCTACAGATAGAGCAAAAGTTGGATTTATTATTACTCTGCTCATTGAAAAAGCTTTGAGATGGGCCAATCCTTTATGGGAGAATGATAATCCACTCGTCTATAATTATAATGCCTTTGTAGCTGCGTTTAGAAGAACTTTTGACCCTCCTGGCAGAAAGGTCAATGCAGCTAGATTAATGTTGCGCCTTAAACAGGACAATCGAACACTTGTGGATTATGCACTAGAGTTCAGATCCTTGGCGGCAGAAGTTAAGTGGAACGAACAGGCTTATATAGATGTGTTTCTGAATGGGTTATCAGATATAATTCTTGACGAGGTCGCTACTAGAGAACTCCCTGAAAATTTGGAGGATTTAATTTCTTTTATATCTCGTATTGATGAACGCTTAAGAGAGAGGCAGAACACTCGAGATAGGACCCGTAGACCCTCCTTTAAACTAGCGCCTACCTTTCAAATCTCTGAGTTCGAAGACTTACGTATTCCTGAACCTATGCAGATAGGCAGTACTCATCTCACTGAAAGGGAGAGACAGTACAGGAGAAGGGAGGGTTTATGTATGTATTGTGGAGTCAGGGGTCATTTACGCCTAAATTGTCCCAATCGTTCGGGAAACGCTCGCACCTAAGTTCCTCTAGAGGACAGGCCTTGGGTGTTTCTACTTTGTCCTCTATTCACAACTACAAGGAGCTCAGGCTTGTGTTACCCGTTTCTTTAAAGTGGGAGAAGGGAGTAGTTAAGACTATGGCACTAATCGATTCTGGAGCTGCTGAGAGCTTTATAGATCAGGGTTTTGCTGCCAAGCATGCTATTCCATCCCAGTTAAAAGAGACACCTCTGGCTGTTGAGGCCATCGATGGTAGACCGTTACTTGAGCCTGTTATTTTTCATGAGACCATACCGATTAACTTGACTGTTGGCATCCTGCATAAAGAGGATATATCCTTGATGCTCATTTCTTCTCCGTCTATTCCCATAGTTCTGGGGTACTCCTGGCTGAGGAGACACAACCCTATTATTAATTGGGAATCAGGGGAGATAGTTTCATGGGGAGAGAATTGTCAAGAAAAATGCTTGCGGAAGGTCTTACCTCTTGGGTTAACTAATACATCGAATACCTCTGACAATCCTACAGAGACACAAATTCCGCCTCAGTATCTAGATTTAAAGGCAGTATTTGACAAAAAGAAAGCCGATACCTTACCCCCACACAGGTCCTTTGATTGCAAAATTAACCTACTCCCTGGTACCATGCCTCCCAGAGGTCATGTATACCCATTATCTATAAAGGAGAACTCAGTCCTAGAGGAATATATTCACGAGAATTTAGACAAGGGATTCATCAGGAGGTCCTCCTCCCCTGCCGGGGCTGGATTTTTTTTTGTTAAAAAGAAAGATGGTTCTTTGAGACCTTGTATTGATTATCGAGGCCTGAATAAGATAACCATTAAAAATGCCTACCCGATTCCCTTGATCACCGAACTCTTCGATCGTTTGAAGGGCTCTACAATTTTCACCAAGTTAGACCTCAGAGGGGCATATAACTTGGTGAGAATCCAGCAGGGACATGAGTGGATGACGGCATTCAATACTCGATATGGCCACTATGAATATACCGTCATGCCTTTTGGGTTATGCAATGCACCAGCAGTATTCCAAGATCTGATTAATGAGGTTCTTAGGGAATTTCAGCAAGAGTGCGTCATTGTATACCTAGATGATATACTCATTCATTCTAGTGACATTGAGATTCATCACAAACAGGTCAGGAGGGTTTTGCACAAGCTTCTCCAGCATGGCTTGTACTGCAAGTTGGAGAAATGTAGCTTTGATCAAACCCAGGTAACCTTTCTCGGCTATGTGATCTCTGGGGAGGGATTTAAGATGGATCCGGATAAGCTCCAATCCATTCTAGAGTGGCCTTTACCCACAGGTCTTAAAGCCATACAGAGATTTATTGGTTTTTCCAATTATTATAGGCGCTTTATTAAGGGCTATTCTTCCATTATTGCTCCTATCACTAACATGACCAAACAGGGGGCTGACACTAAGAATTGGACTACTGAAGCTCTCCTTGCGTTCAAGACTCTCAAGGAGCTTTTCGCTTCCGCTCCAATTTTAGTTCACCCTGACACTTCTCTGCCATTTTTGCTCGAGGTAGACGCATCAGAGACTGGTTTAGGTGCTGTTCTATCCCAAAGGTTGGGTGTTGATAAACCATTACATCCATGTGGATTTTTCTCTAAAAAATTGACCGGTACTGAAAGCAGGTATGACATTGGTGACAGAGAATTACTAGCGGTTATCAAGGCTTTGAAAGAATGGAGACATTTATTGGAAGGTACATTACATCCTGTTACCATCCTGACAGACCACAAAAACTTGTCTTATATCGGAGAGGCCAAGCGTCTGTCCTCCAGGCAGGCTCGTTGGTCGTTGTTTCTTACCCATTTCAATTACGTTCTGACTTACAGACCTGGGTCAAAGAATTCTAAAGCCGATGCGCTATCTCGCCAATATGAACCCTCTGCTTCAGTTGAACCACTTTTGTCTTCCATTGTACCCAAATGCAATATTATTGCTAATACCAGTCTCAAAATTCATTCCCCACTACTTGACCAGATCTTGAAGTCACAACATCTAGCTCCCGGAAACACTCCTGAGGGAAGAAACTTTGTTCCTCCTGAACTTCAACTGGAGCTCTTACAATGTTTTCATGAAAGTAAAATAGCTGGTCATCCTGGTATTCGCAAGACGTACTCTCTGATATCCAAGGATTTCTGGTGGCCTTCACTCCGTAAGGATATTGAGGAGTTCGTCGCAGCTTGTGAGACTTGTGCCAAGACTAAACTATCTCATGCATCCCCATGTGGCCTGTTACACCCCTTGGACATTCCTGAGAAACCTTGGTCCTGTTTGTCCATTGACTTTATCGTTGATTTGCCTGCTTCCAAAAGACAGACTGTTATTCTCACGGTGGTGGATAGATTTACCAAGATGGCTCATTTCGTGCCATTACCTAAACTTCCGACTTCCCCTGAATTGGCGGAGATTTTTGCGAGAGAAGTTTTTCGCCTACATGGGATCCCTTCAGAGATTGTTTCTGATAGAGGTTCTCAATTTGTCTCACGTTTCTGGAGATCCTTTTGTTCTCAAATGGGCATCAAATTGAACTTCTCCTCTGCCTATCACCCTCAGTCTAACGGAGCTGCTGAACGTACTAATCAAAAGATCGAACAGTATCTGCGTTGCTTTGTTTCCGAACACCAGGACGATTGGGTCGGTCTGATTCCTTGGGCGGAGTTCGCACACAATAACCTTGTTTGCGATTCAACTCGCTCTAGCCCTTTCTTCATGAACTATGGCTTTCATCCTTCGATTTTTCCTTCGGTTTCCTCTTCTCAGGGGATACCGTCGGTTGATGATCATGTCGCCAACCTGAAGAAATTATGGGATCAAACTCGACAAATTCTATTACATAGTTCCTCACTGTTCAAGAAACACGCGGACAAACATAGAAGAGCGGCTCCTGTTTTTGTTCCTGGGGATAGGGTATGGTTGAGTACTAAGAATATCCGCCTAAAAGTTCCGTCCATGAAATTTGCTCCTCGTTACATAGGTCCTTACAGGGTTCTCACTCGTATCAATCCGGTTGCGTATCGCCTTGCTCTGCCACCTGCCTTACGCATTCCTAACTCTTTTCATGTCTCCTTGTTGAAACCCCTCATTTGCAACAAATTCTCCTCTAAGGTCTCCTCGCCTCGTCCTGTTCAGGTGGAGGGTCGGGAGGAGTACGAGGTCAGCTCCATCATTGACTCCAGAATTTCAAGGGGAAAATTGCAATATCTGGTCAACTGGAGGGGATATGGTCCTGAGGAGAGGAGTTGGGTACCGCAGGAGGACGTCCATGCTTCTCGCCTTCGCAGAGCATTTCACCTTCGCTTCCCATCTCGCCCCGGTTCATTCCGCCCGGTGGGCGTATCTGAGAGGGGGGGTACTGTCAGGGTACCTGAGGCCTCTACCTCTAAGGGAGGTAGAGACTTGGTGGTGTATCCGTCCAGGCGAGCTGTCCTCTCCGTTCCTCGCGGTTCATCCAGTCACTTAAACACCGGCCGCGAGGAATCCACGTCCTTTTCTAGCAGGACGCTCAATACGTGACGTCATGACGCTAGCACGAGCTATCTGTCACTCAAGTGTCCGATATCCAATCGGTACTTTTCAGAGGCGTGATTTCCATCCAGAACCAGGGTATTTAAGCTTACTCCTTACTTCAGCTCATTGCCCTGTCGTGGTTCTAGCTTGTCTAGTCACTCAGTGCTCTGGTATTCTAGTTTGCTCTTTTGGTTTTGACTCGGCTCGTTGTTCTTCCCTGTTTCTCTGTTATCCCTTGACCCGGCTTGTCTCTCGCTTATCTGTCTTCTCGTTCCCTCGACCTCGGCTTGTCTCTGACTATTCTTTACTCTCGGTACGTTAGTCCGGCCATTCTAAGGCCCGGTATACGTACCTTTCCACTCTTTGTACTCTGCGTGTTGGATCCCTGTCCCGATCCTGACAGCACCCTATAATCGACTTGTGTTTCTATGTCTATGTTTCTATGTTTCTATGAGGATAGCTGACAAGTTTCTGAGGTGGAGGACTCTCCCTTTGTACACGAATCATTCATGAAAGCTTCCCTTAATTTCTCATGCGCAACCACCTATGTCAGGTCCAACGGTGACATCTGCTTGGATTCGATGGGGGAAACCTCGCTTCGACCCACATTCCATTCATCACCCTAAGTCACCTGAAAGCTGTCTCCCGATCATTTAACCCAGTATGCACATTACTGGACTCGTAGATCACTAGAGCAGGAAGTGCATAGAAGATTCGGACAGAATGCCCAGACAATCTCTTCCTGATAAGGTCGCAATTACCCCAGAGTGCGACATAGGGACCTAACCCTCGCAGGGGTATTGATCGCAGCCTGAGACTGGCTCAAATCAAGTTATTCAACGTTCTCAAAACCCTGGCAAATTTCTCACTTCTAGCGGATGAAGCCTGTACGCAAAGCTGCCCTCTGGAACCGTCTTCATTAAGACTGAGCTTTCCCTCCTATACGTTAGGTATCAATATGCACTGAACGAAGATGGGTGGCGTTCTTTCATATAGATGCCGAGATTGCAGACCCTGAATTAAGAACGGGGTCCCTTGGCCTAGGACTTTGGAGAAACATTATTAAAGAATTCACAAACACATGTACTTGCACACCTCACTCAATAGAGCCAACTCTTCGGGTGACGAGCGTTTCATCTTCTCGTTTTTTCCGGCAGGGCTGAACAACAGCGGGGTCATTACTACAGCCATTTTAAACTATTCCATTCCATCACTATACGGACACCATTCCCACCGAACCGGTCTGGATGGCAGACCACCAGGCGCTTGTAGACGTTAAACTCCAGACCCTGGTCGATCAAAGAGCATGTCAGCTTCCCATCTGACTCTGGGGTTTCTACTGATCCAGCCTTTCTATTTGTAAGAAGTCGGGCGAGTTTACACACTGTCTTTAACCTCCAGAATCGGTAGTTTTCTGTTTGCTGTGTTTCCTGGGGAATGACCCGCCTGGCCAGGTCAACCTATCTATTCTCCAATGTAAGACTATATTTGAGACTATATTTAAAAGAAGAAAAACTAGCACAATAAGAGGACATAGTCTTAAATTAGAGGGACAAAGGTTTAAAAATAATATCAGGAAGTATTACTTTACTGAGAGGGTAGTGGATGCATGGAATAGCCTTCCAGCTGAAGTGGCAGAGGTTAACACAGTAAAGGAGTTTAAGCATGTGTGGGATAGGCATAAGGCTATCCTAACTATAAGATAAGGCCAGGGACTAATGAAAGTATTTAGAAAATTGGGCAGACTAGATGGGCCGAATGGTTCTTATCTGCCGTCACATTCTATGTTTCTATGTTTCTATGTTTCTATGACTTACTCAACTTCATCTGGTGAGTGTATTCATGTTTGGCGCATAATTTCTGTTGTTTACAGTATTACACTATATTCTATTTTCTGTTCCTTTTTAGATTCATTCAGCCGTATCCTGAATAGTTGTTTTTTTTGGTTTCTCTACACACACATATTCACTGACAGAGACACACGGACACACACACATACTCACTGACAGAGACACACACATACTCACTGACAGACACACACACACACACACACTCAGTGACAGACAGACACACACACACTGACAGACACACACACTGAAAGACAGACAGACACACACACACACACACTGACAGACACACACACTCACTAACAGACACACACAGTAGGCAGTAGGCACCTGCAATGTGGGGAAAGCAGGTGCCTACTCTGCTATAAGACCAGCATGTACTCGCGGCTCGGCGGGCCGCAAAGACGGTCCTTGTGGCCCTCATGCGGCCCGCGAGTTTGACATGCTTGGTGTAATGGTTCATCGTTGTCTGACTCAGATAAGGGGTAGGTTTATCTAACTTGTATGTTTTCTGCATGGTGTACTGCGGTTGTTTTTCCTGTACATTCTTACTATGGCAGACCCATCTGAGGTAGCCCATTTTTCCACAGTGATGACAAGATTGGTTTTTAAACCAACATGTTTTGGAGTCATAGTCTGTATTAGCACACCGGTAGCAAGCTGGTTTGAGCTGGGGTGAGTATCTGTATTTGCAGTTGGCCGTACCTGTCGTGACTGCTACTATGAAGGCCTCCTCTTTTACCCCTTTTGTGAACCTGAGCATTCAATGCCTCCACTGTCGCGGTCGCAGGGGTCGCGGCTGCGACCGGGCCCAGCCCACCAGGGGGCCCAGCCGCCCTGCGACCCGGTATGTACGCCAGTGTGGCCAGCCTCTTCTCCTTGGGGGCCCAGGAGTTGGCCACCTCAGGGCCCCCCGAGGCTGGCCCTTGTGTCACTGGGCGGGCTGGCTGGCAGGCGCGCGAGGGAGCACTCTCCCCTGAGCGCTCTCTGCCCAGCTCCCTCGCGCACCTCGGTGATGCCGGAGCCGGAATATGATGTCATTCCGGCTCCGGCATCAGTACGCAGCGCGCGAGGGAGCTGAGCAGAGAGCGCTCTGGGGAGAGTGCTCCCTCGCGCGCGCGCCAGCCAGCCCGGTTACCGGCCACCCAGCAGCACTACTGGACCCCAGGGAATTCCCTCAGCTCTCTCAAAGGTATTGAGGCTGGGGGATTAACTTTTAAAGAAACGTGTGTGTGTGTGTGTGTGTGTGTGTTAGAGTGTGTGTGTTAGACTGTGTGTGTGTGTTAGTGTTAGACTGTATGTGTTAGTGTTAGTGTTAGTGTGAGTGTCAGTGAGTGTGTTAGTTTTTGTGTGTGTGTTACTGTGTGTGTTAGTTTGTGTGTGTCTGTTTTTGAGCGTGTGTCTGCTATTGAGTGTGTCTGCTAGTGAGTGTCAGTGTGTGTGTTAGTTTATGTGTCAGTGAGTGTGTGTGTTACTGAGTGTTAGTTTGTGTGTGTCTGTTAGTGAGTATGTCTGTCAATAAATGTGTGTGTCTGTTAGCTATTGTGTATGCGTCTGTTCGTGAGAGTGTGTGTGTGTGTTTAAAACCCCTTCAGCACTTACCTTTCTCCAGCGCCGGACTCCCTTGGCGCTGAGGATCATACCGCCCCGATCCGCCTCTCAGCTCCGCGTGCATTCAAACCGCCCATAGGAAAGCATTACTCAATGCTTTCCTATGGACGTCCAGCGTCTTCTCACTGTGATTTTCACAGTGAGAATCACGGAAGAGCCTCTACCGGCTGTCAGTGAGACAGCCGCTAGAGGCTGGATTAACCCTCAGTGAAATATAGCAGTTTCTCTGAAACTGCTATGTTTTTAGCTGCAGGGTTAAAACTAGAGGGACCTGGCACCCAGACCACTTCATTGAGCTGAAGTGATCTGGGTGTCTATAGTGGTCCATTAAGTGTATGTGTATCTGCATGCACTGGCGTACATAAAGCGGTCGCATGGGGCCACAGCCCTGTGACCAGGTGCCCGCCGCCATGTGTTGCGGTCCCGGCTCACACAGAGTAAGTGCGCGGGGGGGGGGGGGGGGGGGGGGCACAGATCAATTTTCGCACCGGGGCCCCATGTATCCTTGACAGTCATTTCCATGACTGATGCAATCTCAATCGCCCGTGTAAAGTTTTCTCTGTCAGAAGTTTATTTTAAATGGTTTCACTATTCACACCCTCAGAACTGTGGGTAGATACTCTCCAAATTAACAGGTGGAGGCCAATTTGCACATGGCCACCACAAATGCTTTAATATCTTCCCCTGATTGCTGCTGCCGTTGGGAATAGCAGAATCTTTATGCAATTTCAAGCGGTTTGTGCTGGAAATGATGTTCTAATTGTTTTAGCAGTTCCACCAGTGTTTTGCTCGCTGGTTTATCAGGGGACAGAATGTCTCTTACATTGTCATAAAATCAAATACAATATAACAGATTGTAAAATGACACATCCTGATTTAAAAAAAAATGTTTTATTATTATTGTGGTCCCTGAAGATGTTCCTACTGGAACGAAACGCATTGGACCTATCGCTGCATTCTTATTTTTTATACTTATGGTGTTTTTCACCTTTTAAACAAATTTTGACCATCATCTACTTGGAGTCCGTGTACCATTGGCTATCTCGCATTGGCCAGGGGACTACTAGCCCGCCATATCATCAGGGGAGGCACCTTGTGAGCGCTTATTTCTACGCTATCTCGTGAGTGCATTTATTAACAGCGCAAGATCTATTGTGCATACTGTATTACACTATTTTGTTTTTATATATTCTCTCTATAGATTATACAGCCGTATCCCGATTCTGTTTGTGGTTTTCTGTACTTTGTAAACGTCGTTTGTTGTGGATAACGATCTCGGGAGGCTGCACATTAATTGAAGCTAAGTAATTTGCACTATTCTCTATTGATATTGTGGTGTTTAAATTTGTTTCTTTTGGTACCGTGCTCCCTGACCTGTGTCATCATAGGGGCGGAGCCACTAGTTAAAGTGAGAGGGCAGTGTGCTACATTCCAGGTATAAGCCACTTTATTTGTGCTGCACATAAATCCTGCGCTCAGACTCCCACTACTCCTGAGCGGCAGCAATGACCATAGTACACATCAGCCCCAACAAATACAATATAAGCCAAAGAAAAGAGTTGCCTATGCACCACCCCAAATCCATGTGCATATTTAGACAAATTTAGTTTTTTTTTTTTTGCACTTTAATGGCCATTACGTGTAAGCTCACCTGCCACATCAAGAAAAACCTCTTAGGTGGGTCCTTCACTAACAAGTCAACTTGCTTCCCTCCGCTTCAGGCAAAAAAATCTCTAATGAGACAGCGAGGGGTATTTTTCTAATCATCTACATACTTATGAACCCCTAATAGGGAACACGGGCAGCAGCATTGTAATATGGCTGTGTGATACAAAAGTGAATACAGATACACAAAAATAAGTCCTGCGCTTAGACTTCCACTACTCCTGGACGGCAGCAATGACCATAGTAACTAAAGTGTCTAAACAAAGCTTCCACTCAGAATCCAGGGATGGCGTAGTTTGTGATAAACCTAAGAGGTATCATAAGCAGAAGCAATTCGACTAAAAGTAAGAGACAGCCACATTACCACCTCACATGGTCATCCAATCTCCTCTTCTGAGGAAGTCTTAAACGTTGTTCATCAGAAATAGATTCATCCTGCAAATTAGCAACAGCTCTTTGAGAAGTCTCGGCATGGCTTTTCCGTGCCATGATAAAAAAGGAAACAGCGATAGAAAGCAATATAAATGTTAATGAGCAACTGTCTTAGGACCAAGAAAAGCAGCCAAATTTATAGGCTAAATCAACATGGATCAAAATAGAATAGACACAGATAGGATTATCCATCCCCACAATCAGCAATGTGAGCAGGATTTGTGTCTTTGGGGCTGTGTTTTGTGCCATAAGAAAATCTAAAATAAGCTTTGTTTTCAGGATAAGAAAGGAGTTTGTCTCCAGCTCCATTATAATTTGTCAGCTTTATTCTAAACACTGGCAAAATGGCTAAAAGCTCTCTGTATAGTACAACAGATCAGCTGCTTCCATAGTAGGTATAGCAAACCACAAGCTGAAAGGTGAAGTTCCTATTTAAGCACACAAATAATTTCTCTTGCGCTATGACCAATATGTCTGGATATTAAGGTCTTTGTGCTGTTAGGAACTATAAAATGTAAAAGATTTTATCTCTCCGAGCAATGATTTGCCTGGATTTCATGTAATATTTTATTACTTGTAAGATAAGATATAGCGTTAATATTTTTTTCTGTACGTACTATATATGGAAAGGCTGAGCCTGTGGGTGGAGCCTGTAGTTATGGGAGGGGTTATTCTGGCCTATAAATACACGGCCTGCCCATTCCTCTGGGCTGAGACCATAGATATAGAATACCTAGATGCCGCATTCTCTGCTGAGCGGCAAGAAATGCGGCAGCCATCTTGGAACGGTCGCCGCTCTAATGTAGCTATTGAAGAACACTTGGAAAGCCCATCTCACTAAAGGTAAGTGAAGGACTTGGGGGCACTTATAGCCCTTAATGCCTATACCTCTTAGTACCCTTAATACCCCTACACACACAGTGTTAATACCCCTATCCCAGCACACATAGTCCTTAATACACCTACCCCAGCACAGGGGTATTAACACTGATGGGGTAGGGGTATTAACACCATAGGGGTAGGGGTATTAAGGACTAGGGATAGGAGTATTAACATTGTGTGTGTAGGGGTATTAAGGATTAGGGGTAGGGGCATTAAGGACATGGGGTAGGGGGAGGGGTACTAAGGGGTATGGGCATTAAGGGCTATAAGTGACCCAAGTCCTTCACTTACCTTTAGTGAGATGGGCTTTCCAAGGGTTCTTCAATAGCTTCAGTAGAGCGGCGACCGTTCCAAGATGGCTGCCGCATTTCTCGCCACTCAGCAGAGAATTCCATAGACGTGCGGTATCTAGGTATTCTATATCTATGGCTGAGACTGTCTGGTTCAGTAGAGAACCATCTACTTCCGGTTCAAAGGTCATCAACACAAACTGCCTAAACTCCAAACAAGCTGGTCTTGGCCTAGTGTGGCCCATGCAAATATTTGTTTTACCTCTCTCTAGTAAACAGCCTCCTCACTAGAAGCTCATGGGGCACTGCCGCGTCCAGCCCAGCCTCGGCTTCTATAACTGTTGTTTTTTCAACAAAACTGTAAGTTTGTTTAGCCATACAGTTATGGCGAATTTCACTACTAACGCAAATTCAACCTATTTAAATCGTACATAGCATCACAGTGATGCCTCCTTCTGCTTACTGTATTTGGCCCTCACTAGGCTCACTATCGACTTTTTTTTATATGCAATTCAATTTGTCACCCCACAATTGAATGTTTTCTCGGTCTTCCCTCTGGGTATTCATGCACTTATTGGGGCCTACATTGTTTAGTAAATATGTGGCTAGGTGTTGCAGCTGACTGTGTAAATTTATGCCAGGCCCAAACTTGGGCCTATACATGTGGTTAAGGAATAGATATATAAACTTGTTTGAACATTCTCTGTACACATTAAATGTTAAATTCCTTATCCTCTTTAATAAGGAATAACTTCTAAATGTCTAAAAAAAAAAAAAAAAATCTTCTTACTGAACAAACTCATAAAAATGTATCATGCATTGGTTAGTCACTCTACATTTCAATGTTTTCTTTAAGGTTGCCCTCTTTGTATTCAGGCACTCTTTATGCATACATTGTTTGGTAATTATGTGGCTAGGTGTTGCAACTGACTGTCTAAATTTATGTCATGCCCAAACTTGGGCCTATACATGTGGTTGAGGAAATAGTTATATAAACTTGTATATACATTCTCTGCATACATTAACGTTAACATATCTTATTCTCTGTAAAGGGGAATATCTTCTAAATGTCTAATCTTCTAACTAAATGCAAGAATCCCACGCAGACTTTCTTGGTACGGTCTACATGCATTAGAAACATCATTCAGTCATGTTCAGTTTAAGCAGTTGTCTGATGCTAATATTACTGAGATATTCTACCATTATTCTAGCATTTGCTTTTGTCTTCAACCCTAATCTTACATGTCAGTTGTTAAGCATTGCACATTTAGGTCTTTTTAATGTATGGCTTATATCTCTTGTCTCTTCCTATGTATTATGTATGGCCATTGTGGCCGCTATCCTGTTAAGCCACTGTGGCACTCTACAGGCTTCTGTCCCCGTTTTGATTCTGTCTTCCGACACCTTGTTTTATTTGGCTCAGTGGGTATTTATTATATGATGTTTTACAAGTGTTTACACACGGTTTCTATTCTGTTTGCCATTTCATAAAATAGATTATTATTAGTAACTATCAGATTCTCTACCATCTGATCACCAACATGTCCTAGTAACAGGTTCTTCACAAACTCCACAACCATTATTTAAAGGATCACTATAGTGCCAGGAAAACAAGTATGTTTTCCTGGCACTATAGTGCCCTGAGGGTGCCCCCCACCATCAGGGTCCCACTACCGTGGCGCTGAACGGGGAGGAAGAGGTTAATCCCTTACCTTTTCTCCAGTGATGGGCTCCCTCGTCGCTGGGGAGCCTCCTCCCTCTTCTTCCGTCATTGGCTGAATGCGCATGCGCGGCAAGAGCCGCGCGCGCATTCAGCCAGTCTCATAGGAAAGTCTCATAGGGTGCCTATAGTGGTCCTTTAATTCACATCCTATCTTCACCCACATTAATCCCAACACAGCCTGCACAGCCACCCTGTAACTCAGTATATAAATTGGACCACCTCCTGGTTCTATATGCATATTTCCACTCATGGCCCCACTATGCCTTTACAACGTGTGTTCAGATGCCACTCATTCGGCACCTCGTTTAGGCATTTCTTACGAGTGTTGCATACTATCCCATCATACTACTTGTTACCGACATCATATCCTTAACACCCTCATTGGGCCATTTCTCGTGGGGTAACTGTAATCCTCATTACATATATCATCTTTACCTCACATTAAGCACTTTTGTTCACCTGTATCAATTTAGGCTGGTTCATTATCTCCTTAAAAGGTCTCATATTGAACTGACCACATATAGCGAAGGTTGTGAGTAAATAAAGTTTTCCTGGTTTTGTTTCAGGTCCAATGCCTTCACATGTGGCCGTACTGAGCCTTCATTACATTCCCATCATATAGTCCTCTGTGGGCAGTCCAATATGTCCAATTTACCCCTCATTTGGGCTTTGCATAAGTACCTTGCTGCTTCGTGGGGATATATATATATCTATATGCACCACTTTTTCTTGCAACATGTCATTACACCACTTAGTCTCGCTTGGCCTAAACCAACCACCCTATGCACCCATAACTCAGCTTGCAAAACTCTCTGGTATTGTTTAGACATTGAATTATTACTTCACATATTGTGTCACTTCATTCTTGCACAGTATTAGCAACATTAGGTCTCAAGTCACCTACATCGAGACACAATATAATCTATTGTGTTGGCTGTATACTTGTTATCCTTTGGCATGGGCCTTATAGTTTACCCTCCATTGAATGCCATGCTACCACCATTCTAGCCTAACTACTCTTCCTACCTTTACAAATGGACTGGACCAAATACCAGGGCATCACTAGTGGCCATTTCACAACGCCAACACCATGGTATGCTTATCCTTATGTTCGTTCCATACATCCGTATCCCTCATACAGCCCTATTTCTCCAACCAGCAGCTCAGGACTGACATTGAGCATTCTACCTTCTGCTACGATATCTCTACACATGGCTCTCACTCCAATACGATTACACACGGCCCTTTAGGGGCAATAACTATGGAATTTCAGCCCCTCATTTGGGCAATTACATACATCAAATTCCTGATATGTGAGGGGGAAAAAAACAAAAATACTACCTTTCATACTACATTCCATTATTACACTCTGCCTTGTTAGGCCCACGCAAGGCTTTCCCATACAGCCATCTCTCAACACACTCCCTTTAACCTATCACTACACATTTAACATATCCAGCCCTCTTCATTCTGTCACTATTTTAACTGTTAACTTGCTAGTTCTGGTATATCGCTTCATCTGGTACGCTATGGGATTCGATTATGTGGTGGTTGTCTATTTCTCAGGGTGTCCTTTTCTCATACATACTTCAGGTCCTTCTAGTGGAACGATGCCAGGGCCGGCGCTTCCTATAAGGCGAACTAGGCAGCCGCATAGGGCGCCATATAGGAGGGGGCGCCCTGCACTCCCATCGCCGGCCCTTTAAATGCTGCAGCCGCCTGAGCGCTCTATAGAGAGCGCTCAGGCGGCTGCCGCACTGCCTCACTGAGTGTGCACTTCCTGTCAGTCCAGCCGGGTTTGCGGACTGGAGAGGAGCTCGGCCACGCTACAGGGAAGGGGAGTTGAGGAGAAGATTACAGGGAGGGAGGGGGGAGTGGAGAAGATTGGAGGGGGGGGGAGTGGAGAAGAAGAGAGGATTACAGGGAGGGGGAGAAGATTACAGGGAGGGAAGGGGGGAGAAGATTACAGGGGGGGAGTGGAGAAGATTACTGGGAGGGAGGGTGGAGAAGATTACAGGGGGGGAGTGGAGAAGATTACTGGGAGGGAGGGTGGAGAAGATTACAGGGGGAGTGTAGAAAATTGGAGGGATGGGGGAGAAGAAGAGAAGATTACAGGGAGGGAGGGGGGAGAAGAAGAGAAGATTACCGGGAGGGGGGTAGAAGAGAAGATTACCAGGAGGGGAGAAGAGAAGATTAAGGGGGGAGGGAGAAGATTACAGGGGGAGAAGAAGAGATTACCGGGAGGGAAGGGGGGAGAAGAAGAGAAAATTACAGGGGGGAGGGAGAAGAGAAGATTACCGGGAGGGGAGAAGAGAAGATTAAAGGGGGGAGAAGAAGAGATTACCGGGAGGGAAGGGGGGAGAAGAAGAGAAAATTACAGGGGGCAGGTAGGGAGACAATTACAGGGAGGGGGGGAGAAGAAGAGATTACCGGGAGGGAAGGGGGGAGAAGAAGAGAAAATTACAGGGGGGAGGGAGAAGATTACAGGGAGGGGGGAGAAGAAGAGAATATTACGGGGGGAGAAGAAGAGATTACAGGGACAGGGGAAGAAGAAGTGGAGAACACAGGGAGGGAGGAAGAAGAGGAGAACACAGGGAGGGGGGAAGAAGAGGAGAACACAGGGAGGGGGGAAGAAGAGGAGAACACGGGGGGAAAGGAAGAGGAGAACACGGGGGGAGATGAGAACACAGGGATGGGGAGTTGAGGAAAACGTGGGGGTGGGAGAGACCACTAAAGGTGGGAGGGGGTTGTGGAGAGACCACTAGGGGAGGGGGGTGAGGAGAGAGTGCTAAGGGAGGGGGGGGTGGAGGATAGACCACTAGGGGAGGGTGGGGGGAGAGGAGAGACCACTAATGGAAAGGGGGGGGCAGAGGAGAGCAGAGACCACTAAGGGGGAGACGAGATACCACTAATGGAAAGTCGGGGAGAAAAGGAGACCACTAAGGGAGGTGGGGGGGGGAGGAGAGACCACTAAGGGGCAGGGGAGATCTCTAAGGGATGGAAGGGAGAGGTCTATAGGACAGGGGGCAGGACAGGGAGTTCTTTCACACTACGCATACACACACAATGCATCCCTATACACACAGAAACACAACATGCTTCCCTTACACACAGAGAAACACACAATGCATCCATTACACATACACACAATGCAACCTTTACACATAAAGACAATGCATCCTTTGCACATATACACAGAAACACACAATGCATCCCTTACACACACTGCGTCCCTTACATACACAGAAACACTTTGCATCCCTTATGCATACAAACAAATTCACACAATGCATCACTTACACACAAGAAACACACAATACATCCCTTATACACAAACACACACTGCTTTCTATCCCTTACACAAAAACACACTGCTTCCACTACACACAAACACACTGCATCACCTACACAAACTGGTATCCCTATACACTACATTACATAAGCACACACATTAGATCCTCTACAGTAACATATAACACATCCCCTACACACTACACTCCCAGTGAGCGAACTCATGGGTGGAACATGTAGGTGGACTTATGGGTGGGCCTTATGGGCATACTCACCGTCAGACCCTGGGGCACAGACCTTGAGCTGTGTAAGGGGCCCCCAAAAATGGAGCTGCTTCCCGTTCTCCCAGAACATTGAATTTTGTTACCACAGTTACAAACAGCCTCCAGAGATCCTGTTCTTCACCAGACCAGTGGAGCCAGAGCCCATCACCATCCTCATCTGATTTTAAGTAGGCAATCTAGTATATTATTAGTGACACTAATTTCTAATTTACCTCACAATAAAATCGTTCTTTTGCCTAGGGCGGCAAAAATCCTTGCACCGGACCTGAACGATGCGCATTGGGAACTCAGGCCTATATTCAGTACATCGGATAATCAGCATTCAAGGTAATCTGTTAATTTTCAGTTACAATGTTGTGTTTTAATATGCCTTTCTGTCACGATGCCTATTTGCTCTAAACATGTGGCTGTTTATCGCCAACTTGATACATAGTGATTGTACCCTCACCTTGACATATACTCAACATGTTGATCAAGTACTCCAGCCACCTCATTTTATGGCCTCTTTCATATCGAAACACGCTAGGAGCATATCAGTATGTCATGTCTCACCAGGTATACTTCATACCGACCACTGCATGTATAGTCACCTGGCTCACTTATTATACAGTTTGATTTTCTTTGGTTAGTTGGTATCAGGTATCAAGAGTATTATGTGTTCTGGGCTCATTGCACTTACTTTACCTACCATACCAGCTATCTTGCCGTTGCATTTTCACGGTGATGTCATAGTTCTGGATTATAAAAATCCCTAGTGGGATTTAGGTTTTGGACCTCTGTACACATTTTCCTTTGCCAATACCTTTCTATTAATTTATTCTTACCATCAACTCTGCCAGGGTATGTCTAATTAATCAAGTCACCATGCAAGCTACTCGCGATACGATACTACCTCCCTTCTTACAAAAACCACTCGCTCTACACAACTTATGTTTAGCTTGGTCTGGCTGTTAGGGTTCCCTAAGGGGCCATAGGTAGTTTTCGGCTTCTTGTGCCATTATTTAGCAGTCCCACAAGGCCAACACCCATCCTTAACTACGGAGGTATTCGCCCCTCGGGCCAAAGCATAGTTACTGCCTCGCATGTATGTCTTCTTGGCAAAAGCAGTTAGGACCTCATCGAGAGGCCAACACCCCGCCACAATGCTCTGTGTCAAACGTACCCAACGGGCAAAATCAAAGGTAGAGCCTCTCATCGCCACTTGGCAACTAGTTAGGTTCCCAAGTCACGTTTTTATCGCAATTGTTTTGCCACTTGGCATAACATAGGTCAGCCAGTATCTTGGTGTTATACAGTATCTCCCACTAACAATATATTTCTTTCAGGTATGGTTATAAATGCTGAAATAATGTAAAATTTACCTGCCGGGTGTATGTCTAATTGTAAAGAAAATGTTACTTGCGCTTTCTCCTTAATCCCTATGTATATTTAGACAAATGGAGGTCATTTAGTTGCTCCAATGGCCATTGGAGGTAAGGCCCGCCTGCCAACGTCAAGGCAGACCCCCCTAAGCGGGTCCTAACACTGACCCTTCAGCCTGCTTCCTTGAGCTTCTGGCAAAAATATCTCTAATGAGACAGAAAGGGGTATTCCTTATATACACCCCTATACCTATTAACCCATAATAGGGAACACATGGGATGGGCAGCAGCATTGTAACCAGGCTGTGTGATACAAAGTAAATACAAATACAAAAAGAGAAGTCCTGCGCTTAGTCCCATGCTGGACCAGCTGCAATGACTACAATACACATCAGCCCCAATATATAGTAAAAACCAAAGTAAAGAAAATGTTACTTGCGCTTTCTCCTTAATCCCTATGTATATTTAGACAAATGGAGGTCATTTAGTTGCTCCAATGGCCATTGGAGGTAAGGCCCGCCTGCCAACGTCAAGGCAGGCCCCCTAAGCGGGTCCTAACACTGACCCTTCAGCCTGCTTCCTTGAGCTTCTGGCAAAAATATCTCTAATGAGACAGAAAGGGGTATTCCTTATATACACCCCTATACCTATTAACCCTTAATAGGGAACACATGGGATGGGCAGCAGCATTGTAACCAGGCTGTGTGATACAAAGTAAATACAAATACAAAAAGAGAAGTCCTGCGCTTAGTCCCATGCTGGACCAGCTGCAATGACTACAATACACATCAGCCCCAATATATAGTAAAAACCAAAGTAAAGAAAATGTTACTTGCGCTTTCTCCTTAATCCCTATGTATATTTAGACAAATGGAGGTCATTTAGTTGCTCCAATGGCCATTGGAGGTAAGGCCCGCCTGCCAACGTCAAGGCAGACCCCCCTAAGCGGGTCCTAACACTGACCCTTCAGCCTGCTTCCTTGAGCTTCTGGCAAAAATATCTCTAATGAGACAGAAAGGGGTATTCCTTATATACACCCCTATACCTATTAACCCTTAATAGGGAACACATGGGATGGGCAGCAGCATTGTAACCAGGCTGTGTGATACAAAGTAAATACAAATACAAAAAGAGAAGTCCTGCGCTTAGTCCCATGCTGGACCAGCTGCAATGACTACAATACACATCAGCCCCAATATATAGTAAAAACCAAAGTAAAGAAAATGTTACTTGCGCTTTCTCCTTAATCCCTATGTATATTTAGACAAATGGAGGTCATTTAGTTGCTCCAATGGCCATTGGAGGTAAGGCCCGCCTGCCAACGTCAAGACAGACCCCCCTAAGCGGGTCCTAACACTGACCCTTCAGCCTGCTTCCTTGAGCTTCTGGCAAAAATATCTCTAATGAGACAGAAAGGGGTATTCCTTATATACACCCCTATACCTATTAACCCTTAATAGGGAACACATGGGATGGGCAGCAGCATTGTAACCAGGCTGTGTGATACAAAGTAAATACAAATACAAAAAGAGAAGTCCTGCGCTTAGTCCCATGCTGGACCAGCTGCAATGACTACAATACACATCAGCCCCAATATATAGTAAAAACCAAAGTAAAGAAAATGTTACTTGCGCTTTCTCCTTAATCCCTATGTATATTTAGACAAATGGAGGTCATTTAGTTGCTCCAATGGCCATTGGAGGTAAGGCCCGCCTGCCAACGTCAAGGCAGACCCCCCTAAGCGGGTCCTAACACTGACCCTTCAGCCTGCTTCCTTGAGCTTCTGGCAAAAATATCTCTAATGAGACAGAAAGGGGTATTCCTTATATACACCCCTATACCTATTAACCCTTAATAGGGAACACATGGGATGGGCAGCAGCATTGTAACCAGGCTGTGTGATACAAAGTAAATACAAATACAAAAAGAGAAGTCCTGCGCTTAGTCCCATGCTGGACCAGCTGCAATGACTACAATACACATCAGCCCCAATATATAGTAAAAACCAAAGTAAAGAAAATGTTACTTGCGCTTTCTCCTTAATCCCTATGTATATTTAGACAAATGGAGGTCATTTAGTTGCTCCAATGGCCATTGGAGGTAAGGCCCGCCTGCCAACGTCAAGGCAGACCCCCCTAAGCGGGTCCTAACACTGACCCTTCAGCCTGCTTCCTTGAGCTTCTGGCAAAAATATCTCTAATGAGACAGAAAGGGGTATTCCTTATATACACCCCTATACCTATTAACCCTTAATAGGGAACACATGGGATGGGCAGCAGCATTGTAACCAGGCTGTGTGATACAAAGTAAATACAAATACAAAAAGAGAAGTCCTGCGCTTAGTCCCATGCTGGACCAGCTGCAATGACTACAATACACATCAGCCCCAATATATAGTAAAAACCAAAGTAAAGAAAATGTTACTTGCGCTTTCTCCTTAATCCCTATGTGTATTTGTATTTACTTTGTATCACACAGCCTGGTTACAATGCTGCTGCCCATCCCATGTGTTCCCTATTAAGGGTTAATCTCATTAGAGATATTTTTGCCAGAAGCTCAAGGAAGCAGGCTGAAGGGTCAGTGTTAGGACCCGCTTAGGGGGGTCTGCCTTGACGTTGGCAGGCGGGCCTTACCTCCAATGGCCATTGGAGCAACTAAATGACCTCCATTTGTCTAAATATACATAGGGATTAAGGAGAAAGCGCAAGTAACATTTTCTTTACTTTGGTTTTTACTATATATTGGGGCTGATGTGTATTGTAGTCATTGCAGCTGGTCCAGCATGGGACTAAGCGCAGGACTTCTCTTTTTGTATTTGTATTTACTTTGTATCACACAGCCTGGTTACAATGCTGCTGCCCATCCCATGTGTTCCCTATTAAGGGTTAATAGGTATAGGGGTGTATATAAGGAATACCCCTTTCTGTCTCATTAGAGATATTTTTGCCAGAAGCTCAAGGAAGCAGGCTGAAGGGTCAGTGTTAGGACCCGCTTAGGGGGGTCTGCCTTGACGTTGGCAGGCGGGCCTTACCTCCAATGGCCATTGGAGCAACTAAATGACCTCCATTTGTCTAAATATACATAGGGATTAAGGAGAAAGCGCAAGTAACATTTTCTTTACTTTGGTTTTTACTATATATTGGGGCTGATGTGTATTGTAGTCATTGCAGCTGGTCCAGCATGGGACTAAGCGCAGGACTTCTCTTTTTGTATTTGTATTTACTTTGTATCACACAGCCTGGTTACAATGCTGCTGCCCATCCCATGTGTTCCCTATTAAGGGTTAATAGGTATAGGGGTGTATATAAGGAATACCCCTTTCTGTCTCATTAGAGATATTTTTGCCAGAAGCTCAAGGAAGCAGGCTGAAGGGTCAGTGTTAGGACCCGCTTAGGGGGGTCTGCCTTGACGTTGGCAGGCGGGCCTTACCTCCAATGGCCATTGGAGCAACTAAATGACCTCCATTTGTCTAAATATACATAGGGATTAAGGAGAAAGCGCAAGTAACATTTTCTTTACTTTGGTTTTTACTATATATTGGGGCTGATGTGTATTGTAGTCATTGCAGCTGGTCCAGCATGGGACTAAGCGCAGGACTTCTCTTTTTGTATTTGTATGTCTAATTGTGCCACATTTTATTGTTTTGCATTAACGTTTTTCAAGTCACCACATAAGTGACTCACTTTACGATACTACCTCCCTTCTTACTACATCCACTCGCTCTACAGAACTTATGTTTAGCTTGGCCTGGCTGTTAGGGTTCCCTAAGCGGCCATAGGTAGTTTTCGGCTTCTTGTGCCATTATTTTGCTGTCCTGCGAGGCCAACACCCATCCTCAACTACGGAGGTATTCGCCCCTCGGGTCAAATCATAGTTACTGCCTCGAATTTCTGCCCTCTTGGCAAAAGCAGTTAGGGCCTCACCTGTCATGGCCAACTTATTTAGAATTTCTTTAATCCTCACTGAGAGTCCAACACCCGCCACAACGCTCGGTAGCAAACGTACCCAATGGGCCAAATCATAGATGGAGCCTCTCATCGGCACTTGGCAACTAGTTAGGTTCCCAAGTCACCAATTTAACTTAATTGTTTCGCCACTTGGCATAACCTAGGTCAGACAGTATCTTGGTTATAAATGCTGATAAAAATGTAAAGTATTGATTGCATAATGTCGACATGTATTAAAGTGTTAAACTATTAACTTTTTGCCCTCTTTTTACAGGCCTACCCGAACATCGGTTTCGGTACACTATAACCGATTTATGCACCACTAACATAACTCAGCTTATTGTCCGGACCACAAATGGAAAGGCTGTGCCTGTGGGCGGAGCCTGTAGTTGTGGGAGGGGTTATTCTGGCCTATAAATACACAGCCTGCCCCTTCCTCTGGGCTGAGGCTGTCTGGTTCAGCCCACCCACCACTACCTTTATAAAGCCATTCAAATTGGTGGGCCCTCTTTTTACAGGCCTACCCGAACGTCGGTTTCAGCACAACACAACCGATTTATGCACCACTAACATTGTCCCGACCAAATAAATATATATATATATATATATATATATATAAAACATACATAAAAAATATTACCGCCAAATCTTCTTATCTTGCAAATAGATATACAGTGGGACCTCGGTTTACGAATTTCATGCGGGACGTTTCTTATTGCGAAAAATGTGTAAACCGAAACGCGGTTTCCCATTGGAAAACATTGAAAACCAATTAATCCATTCTGGAGGTCAGAAAAAAAGTCAAAATATGCTGTCATGGAAACCAACACACAATGCAGAACACACAATAAAAGGCATGCAAAAGACAAAGTTCCGCTCCCTACCTTTCCACAGCTTGAGACATGCACCAAAAAGTCCCAAAACAATGCAAACAATTGGCCAGAATGGCTCCAAAACTCAATGCAAAAGCCACTCCAACACCTCCACACTCTACTTCACGTGGTACCACAGGCTCCAGCATACAGAGGACGGTTCTATAAACCTCCCAGGTGCAATGCATCCAGGGGAAACTTGCTTTGTATTGCGAAAACATTTTTGTAAACCGAGGTATTATTTTCTATGGATTTTCATTTGTAAACCGAAAATTATGTTAACCGAGGCATTTGTAAACTGAGGTCCCACTGTATATAAATAGTTCTGGTCGGGAGTAATGGGCGTTAGAGTTATGTGTCTGTTATTAATATAATGTTGTGGTGTGCCAAAATCGACATGAGGTTAGGCCTGAAATAAAGATTGCACACCTAAGAGAAATGGTTAATTGGAGAGGTGGGTGTGGCAGTCATGGTAAGCGATGGCATGCAATGGGAGGAGGTCAACTTTAAATAGGCTGGGAAACCCTCACACAACTACAGGCAACAGCCTTTCTATATTTCAGTATTTAGTATTTTTCCATGTATAAAAAATGTAGAATAATATTAGAGGTCGTCTTATAAATGGAATGTCACTACAGGAAGTTAAAAAAACACTTGTGTGCCACATTTCAGTGTGCCTCGGCCCTCACACATACCTGGCCTCCCTCCCATCGATCCACTTCTAAATGGAGTGGCAAAGACGAAGAGGTCCCTACATGCATGGAAGCTGCAGCAGACATCAGCACTTACCAACAATGGAGCTCCAAAGACATGCCACACCATAACATGAGCAGTCATATTAAGGTATGCTCCATCTCAGATAGCTCTTGCTTTCTAAATTATATTTCTGGGGGAGGAAATGGGGATCAGGGAGCAGAGGGAATATTACTGTGATGTCCCAGCATGCCCTCACACTAACTTCTGTATTGTGGGAGCCGTAGTCTCCCATCATGCACTATGAGCCACTAACTCCACAGAGTACTGTAGCACGTGGGAGGGATGAGATTCAGAAGTGTGTTGTTCTCCTCAGAAGTCACCTCTAAAATATCAAAGTTGTTCTATTTCATGTTTAAAATATTGACTTCTTAAATTTGGGCAAAAAAAATAGAAGTTGTCTTACACATGGGGGCAGGGCATCCTAAACACCAAAAAATATGTTTATTTATATCACCACCTTTACTTTTGGCCTCTTCTTTTGGCCTCCTTTAGTGTAAAGAATTGTGCAGGGGATAAATGCAAAAATGCTGGAGTGAAGGGGGATATTTCTCAAAAGCAGAACTCTTATGGAAAATTACAGTTCTTCATTCCATCACCTTAGAAAACACTACTGAAATGCTTGATGGCCTATACTATGGAGGCAAATATAGAGCACACTTATAAGAAAAGCATTGTAAGAGAAAGTTGAACCAAAGTCCAGGTGCTTCAAAATAATACTTTATGGCCCAAAAAGTGGACTAAAAGTCTAACAAAAACGACTAGACCTTGAAGTTGACAGTTCGATAAATTGATGCATCATAAAGATAAAGACATTTGTGACTTCAAACACATAACTAAATTCTATTAACCCATTATACAAAGTGGTAGTTGGAATTCATAATGAGAAATTCTTGTAATGCTAAAACGCCATCTATTGATCAAAGTCTATAAGACAATCAGTAGAAGAAGGTACACCCACCTAATCCCATTGGTCACTTTAAACTAGTGACGCAAAGAAACTTAACCCCTTAAGGACACATGACATGTGTGATTTGTTATGATTCCCTTTTATTCCAGAAGTTTGGTCCTTAAAGGGTTAAAGGGACACTATAGTCACCAGAACAACTACAGCTTATTGTATTTGTTCTGGTGAGGAGAATCATTCACTGGCTTATCTGGTGCAAAACTATGCATTCAGGCACCAGCAGAGAATTACCATAATGCTGAAGGTACATCTGCTCCCATTGGCAATACTCCATAGGAGTAATCATTTGATGTGCAGGGAAAGGTAGTTTTTACTTACCCAAACCTGTCCCGCAGGTCATCTTCAATTTCTGGCCCTTCATCTGCTAGGAGCCAACGTCAGTACTGTACTCTTGCACATGCCCAAACGTTGAACACTGATGTGTATGGGGATCCAGCAGGCTTGACAATGTTGCATATCAATAGCTCTGCCTTTTTGTCAAATGTATGAAAAATGCACACAAAAAAGTTATCCCTACATTGTATTATGACATCTTTTGACTCGGTTGGAATTTCAGTGAAATGTCAACAGTCTTTATGAGCTTTTTTGGGGAGGAGAAGGTTTGGCATAAATAGAGCACAGAGTCCCCCGGCACTGCCCCTCCATTCAGTGTTAAACTGTTTTAGAGCAGTTTAACACTAAATAGGGGTCCCTGGCCAACCACGGTCTGGCCCCTTCTGAAGATGTGGCTAAGGCAGAATCACGCACTTCCTTGTAGTCATATCCATTCATAGCATCAGTTGGAGGTCTGATGGGCTAAAAGCAGTCAACTGACATTCTCAGCCAATCACAGCTGCCCATTGCTGCTCAGGTGAATACTTACTCATTAGACAAAGAAAAACTAAGGGAATGGGTGAGCTTCTGAGGACTCTCATTTAGCATTTAAACATAAAAACATTACAAGACACTATAACCAGTTTAATGAGATGAAGCAGACCCCTATAAGAAAAGCATAGTAAGAGAAAGTTAAAAAACCAAAGCCCAGATGCTTTGAAATCATACTTTATGGCCCAAAAAGTAGACTAAAAGTCTAAAAAAAAAGGACTACAATCCCTTGAAGCTGACAGTTAGTTTGATTGATGCATCCTAAAGACAAGGACATTTCTGACTTCAAACACATCACTAAATTCAATTAACTCCTACAAAGTGGTAGTTGGAATTTGTAATGAGAATATCTTGTGATGCTGCAATGCCATCTATTGATCAAAGTCTATAAGAAATCAATAGAAGAAGGTACACCCAACTAATCCCATTGGTGGTGCAAGCCAATCCTACTCACCATCTTGCACAGTATACCGTGACTTGGAAGCAACGTTTTGTCCAGGGCGCACGTGGTGCCGAAGTATGATTCATGGGGTAGTTTTAAGGCTAGATTAACCTCTACCACAACTACAGGACTACGGCCTTAAAATATATACATAAACATGTTTTTTTTTTAATTAGTGTTTTTTTTAAGATCTACACTGAAAACAAATAATGCAGGGATTTTCAGCAATGAAAATAATAATATAAATCAGTTAAAGGGACACTATTTGCACTTAGGCAATATTAAAACATTCAAATACATTAATAATAAAATGAATTGCTTTGCAATATTATCCTGCAGGCACAGTTTGTGCAAAAAAAATAACAAAACCTGTTACTCCGAATCCAATAGGTGGCCTAGGGCAGGCAGATCTCCCTTATCGAACCACCATAGCTTTTCAAGCTAATTACCTGTATAATTCAGCTGGACAGGGATTGTCAGCAATAACCTTCACTAGTGGCCGAGATAGAGACAGGCTGGGGCTGATAAATTACAAATATTTATATAGCGCCAGCATATCCTGCAGCACTGTACAAGACAAGCATTTCATTACAAGACAAACATTTAATTATTTTCATTTTTTTTATTGAAAATTTTAAAATTCATATCAATATATATATATATATATATATATATATATATATATATATATATATATACACACAATAATAATAAAACAATTACATCATTTTGTTATTACTTCGTTTATAGTTAACAATGAACCTTTAATATCGGGATAAAGAAAATGTATATATGAAACTTTATTGAAGGGGGAAAAGAAGCCCAGGAGAGGAATGGGGTGAAAGGAGAATTGTAACCCTTTTAGTTGTATAGACATGTGAGAATAATTGTATTAGTTTTTAAAATATCTTACTTTCTTTTCTATTTTCTGTTATTATTATTATGATTTGATCACAAGTTAATATAATACAAACCCTTTAAAGGTGCTACACAGCATGTCAGAGTTATCTATGAAATAACAAGCATTTAATGCTAATGAAACATGCATGAACATATGGAAAGAGTAGGTGAAGAGCTCACAATCTAAAGGGATGAAGAGGCAGGAAAAGAGAAAAACGTACACACACTAAAACCTCCTTCCTCAACACACTAATAAACCACACAAAACACACAGGCACACTTGGACTCCTCCAATACAAAATCCAGTTACCACACACAGGCACACTCAACTGCATCCAAACACACAGCACTCAGCCAATACACAGTATCACACACTTAACCACCTCCACCCCCCACCACTATTCACAAAGCAATCTGGCATCCAGCCTAGGACCCTGGGCAATCTTAATCTGGCTCCGACTTCAATGGGACCCCTGGAGCTGTAGTGAACAAACACAGGTGGATTTCATTCCATTGGTAAAGTACTAGGTGATGAGGGTTTTCTCATTTATTATTTTTTTTAATCTAGAATGCATCTGTGTTTTTAATGTATTCTTCAGATAATTATTATTATTATTATTATTATTATTACTGGCATTTATAAAGCGCCAACAAATTCTGCAGCACTGTACAATTAGGAAAAAGACAAACACAATAAGAACAGACCGATCCAGAGGCCCTGCCCGTGAGCTTACAATCTAAAGGTTGAAATGGGGGTATGAGACAAAAGGTAGCAGAGGGATTTGTATGTGATGGCAGAGAGAGTTAATGGTATAACTGCAACAGCTGATAGCATGTGAAGGTAATAGGGAGGTGATTGGTGTGGTTCTAAACAGTGAAAACGTGTTGTAAAGTCTACTGTAAAGTGGCTCAGGTATCCAGTGCAGCAGTCTCCCAAACTTTACTGAAACCTTTTAGTAAAACATTGTGGGTAGTGGTGAGCTGTCTACATGGTGCATAAACCACCTATAATCAATGCTGGCAATATACAAAATGTTGTGTGTTTTTTTTTTTGTTTTTTTTTTAGCTCTTGCTAAAACTATGGTGGTATGAGGATTACATAGGTAGGGTGACCCATAAATCAGAAGTGAGTGAAACCCTTATTATATAAGTTTGAATCAGGGGCCAAGATAGCAGGCATGTACCTTGGGATAAAGGACAGATAGGTCTATAATGAGAAGGACTGTAAATAGCAGCCATGCACCTTAGATGGGTTTGTTTAATAAAGATGCAGGCAGCCGCTTGGAATTGTTTGAAAATGCCCATAGCATACTATTTTCCATTTCTGAGCAAGTCTCAGGGGACCTAAGAAAGAGATTCACTGACAGCATTAGCTCCCAACTCCTGCTACGGTTACCAAAGACTTCTTAAGCGACAAGCTATTATTATTTTTTTCCTTACAATATCAAAGGAAGCATAAAACAGCCTTTCAAGATATTTGGAAAACATTATTTGCAAGGCTTAGTGGTTTCTTTTAAAATAAGACTGTTTGAAATCAGGTTTAAAATAATCACAATCTCAATTTACCATCTCTTGGTAACTGTTGATAAGCATTAGGTCACCAGAGTGGTGGCTTGTGTACTCGAGCTACGAGTAATGGCTGCACCAACACATCTTTATACATTTAAATAAATAAACAGATTAGACAACTTTTATCGATATAGGCTTTTAGCAGAAACCATTCTATTTAAGGTAGTGACCTGAAAAATGCTTGTCAAGAACAGTCTTTTCTATGAAAAACACTTTAATCCCACCACAGGGAGAAGATGAAAGCCTCTGTTGGGCTGTGGGGACAATGTTTTGCTTTTTAATGTTATCTGCTGCAAAATTACAGCACCTTCCTTGGTCATGAGCATCCCTTGCCATTGAGGGCTTTTTCCACTAAATAGTGAACCATTGCGATTTAACAATTGAATTCCAAAATTCAAGCAAAACACATGAGATGGACATGTTCTCCAGTTCTGTGATTTTGATCAACTCCCCACAGATCACATTTGTATTTTTTTGCAGGCAAAATTTTAATTAAAGTAAGTGCTGACTAGTATATAAACAGCCAGAAAAGACATGATCAGAATGACACAGTTCATAAAGTCAAATATCAGAATGCCATTTAGCCACAGCTTATCGCGTGTTTACCACATATATTTTCAGAATACTGCGCACAGTGTAGCCAAGGTCAGGCTGCTGATAGACAGCAACAGGGGCTGAACAACAAGCTCATCCAGAATGTTAGAAATTCCGCCCTTTCTGATGTTAATACCAGCAGTTTTTTCCCCTTGCACATGCCTGTTTCGCAGTTCTGTTACAGTTGATATTGGGTTAAGGCCTGCATTTTCAGCCAACGTTGATGGAATAACTTCCATGGCATCTGCAAAGGCCCGGTTGCAGTAGGCCTCCATGCCACTTAGTGTACGAGAATTTTCGTTCAAATGCAAGGCTAGTTCAATTTCAGGGGCTCTTCCTCCAGCAATTAATGCTCTTTTCTTTACCAAGCAGTATATCACACAAAGTGCATCATGGATGGCTCTCTCAGCTTCTTCGATAACCAATTTGTTGTATCCACAAATGACAATAGTAACCGTTTCCCCAGGGTTTGCACAACCAGTTATCTTTACTAGTTTGCCAGAACCATTCAAACTCACTTCCTCCGCTAGCTCAGCAGTCGCCAACATATCTGCTGTGAATTGGTCTATATGCGCAACTGGTTTAGTTTCTATGGTCTTGCATACAAACTCAATGTCTTCTCTTTTGATGTCTTTAACAAACATTATTTTCATTTTATTCAAAAAATGTAAAGCAAGGTCACTGAGAATATCCATTAAAATGGACTTCTGATTGAGCAGAACATTGCATCCAGCTTTCTTAACCTGTTTTATAAGGTTGAGGATGTAGGTCCTCTCTTAAAACTCTGTCCATCTGTGTGTATTTTGAAACCACAATTTGGTTGTCCATATCTGTTTTTTGTGCAGATAAGCAAAACTGAATGAGACCAATGTTTACTTTTTCCACACGAGTTACACCTGTATTTGCAGCTTTCTGTGTAAGAACCACAACCAATTCACAATCATCAATGGTACCACCAAGTTTCTTCACAATTTTATGTCTCTTAGATTAACACTAGTAGCAGTCAAATGATCAATAACCTTCAGCACAGCATCTACACTCATTGGTACAAGCAAACTGGAATACTGAGATACAGCCTTGGAGTTCAAGGAAGTTGAAGCACTGTTCAGTAATGTTTGCCTGTCACTTAATTCCACAGGAGAAGTCATATTGCTTAGAACTTCTATTCCTTTCAACACAGTCAACTGAAAGGACTCTGACATGATTGTGGGGTGTATCTTTTTGCAACATATTGGCACAACAATCTAGAAGAGCTCCAACAATGACCACAACAGATGTGGTGCAATCTCCAGCTTCAATGTCTTGAGCTTTTGACAATTCAACAACATCTTAGCTGCAGGGTGCAGGACCTGCATCTGTTTCAAATTGTTGGTCCATCATTTGTAATGGTTACATCCCCTTTGCCATCTTGAATCATTTTATCCATTCCTTTTGGTCCAAGGCTGGTTCTAACAGAATCGGCAACAGCCTTTCCAGCCAAGATGTTGCTGTAGCGCATCTGGGCCGGCTAGTCTTTATCCTGGTATGCACCCTTCCTCTTGCCACAAGTTTTGGAGCGGAAACGTTGGGCATGTTGTTCCCCTTGACTCACAGTGACCCCGCTGATGGATACAGGCACCGCTACGGATGAGGATGGCTGGGTGGAGGATGTGTACGGATGGTGACAGACCCCCTGGCAGCGCAGACCTTCACAGATCACATTCTAGTGAATAAACCCCTTACCGTTATCAGGAACAATCCAAATGGAGCGGTGGAAACAGACATGAGGGTACTGAGAATTCCTCAGCTATCTTTAAAAATTTAATTTTATAAATAAATAAAACAATAATAATATAACCAACAAATAATAACCAACAGTATATTGGCAGGAGCCAATATCATTTAGGTGATTCTAGAATTTGAAAGGTTAAAATGTGAAATTGATTGTTTATTTGAAGAAAGCATATGACGCCTAAAAAATAAGAGTGCATTTTCTCTCTCAAAAAAAAAAAAACCCTACAAAATTCTATGCATCTGGCATTAAGGACGGTATAGAATGGTCATTTGGCAGACGTTGTGCCTTAATCCTTGCTTCTTGAAGCAGACTCTCAAAATGTCTTAACGAAAAAGAAGGAAAAGGATCCGTTAATAAGAGGACACCTGTGCATCCTTCAGTGCTTCGTCCTATTTTGTTGTAGAGCAATTTCCCTCTTGAAAAGCACTTGCTGTACAAATACAAATGTCGAGCAAACAAGCCGCTTTCTACAGCAGCCTAAATCCATCCCTCGATACAGCTCAGGAGATTACAGACTTGCTACAAACGGACTTAAGCAACGCAGAATTTTTAACACATGATAAAATATTTATGTTGGGAGATGAAGGAGAAAAATACTGCTAAATATAACACGATGAATGCAGGATGAGTGTACAGTACCACGAAGCTTACCGCATGCAGGGACAAGATCAGGGGAGCTAAGGCAGTCCTTCTTTGCCGTTTTATAATTTATTAGAAAAATGTGTTTGATTCATATAGACTTCACACTTGAAAGCTGTTACAATCCCAGTTCTTTAAAATTATCCATCACATGTTAATTACGCTATACTAGGGGGACAAGATAGCAGGTTTTTCAAGAGATGACATCTTCACTGAAAAGGTTGTCCCCATTTAATAATTGATTGTGATGTAATTTGCTTTAGATAAATAATGTCTCATATTGCAAAACATACCAAATGTACCTATACATGGGTCCACAGGTGGGGGCACTTGCACCCACCCAGAATGTGAATGGCCATGTGCATATGATTCCAAGAAAGATCTGACACTAATATCTACAGTGCACTCTCTTTCGGTGCTTACAAAGCTTAAAGTGGCTGTGTCACTTCTGAGAATAAAATCTTAATAAAATACTTATATTAACTGTGTTGTAATTTCATTAAAATTCCAACACAATTTAAAAGATGTCATAAAACAATGTAGGTATAACTTTTTGTCTTATGACCAAATCTGACGGAAAAACATGTTAAAGGGTGGGTCCTGGTATCAAGTTTTGTCAAGTCACATGGGTAGATGTATGGAGGTTCCTTATGTCTCATAGGATTATCCACAGACCTCTGTGTTACAAACTGCTATATGTAACTGTTATTTTATTTGACAAATTGTCCTGCTTCCCTGTGTTATGAAGAAGCCTAATTGCCAGCCTTCTGCCCCATGACTATGGACCTAGTGTGTGTGGCGATTTGACTGTATTTGTGGGATCTGAGCGCTGTTTGGATATATTGAGCGCTCAGATCCAAGCTATCTGGGGATGGGTTACATGTATATATGTTATGTGACAAATGTAATATTATGTATTTTATTGTATTTTAGTGTTTTACTGTAACCATGTGGTTAATGGAGTCTGCCTCTATCCCTGGATATAATTGGATTATTTTCCCCATTGTCTCCAGGATAGAGGGCTCTGTAAAACCGGTTTGGGCCAGATAGCCATGCTGCCAGCCAGGCCCCAAAAGATACTTTACTAACTTCTGAACCCCTGGTCTGATTCATGACATTTTTTGATATGTTGTTCCCTTGAATGGATTGATCGTGAATATATTTTTATATGAATGTGATGTATATTTTAGAAGTTATGAATATGGTGTAAAAACTGTATTTTTACTGTCTGTGATAATTATGTTAAACCATTGTGTAACATAATTATACCACAGGCAGAGGGGAGGATTTTTTGTGTAATTGCTGGGAGTGTTTTCTGTAATGTACGTGTGTGATTGGTTGTTTTGTAACGCCCTGTGGGTGGTCCTATCTAAGGGGATCCTGCATAAAAGAATGTTCTTTTGTTGCCAATAAAACAGAATGACTTTACCCTCTAACTTGCAGCCTTGACTCATGTTTGTAAGGGACAGCTATAACCACTACAGGGATTGCTATGCTCTTCATACTCCCTTAGCTACTGAGCTCTTGTAAGAGCTCTTGTTCCTGATCCTGCTTCGCTCTACAGAAGGAAGAGGTTCACCTACTGGAACCTGGAGCCTGGTCGTAGGTCCAGGGCGCAGAGCAGACGGTGAGATACCAGCCCAGCAGCGGTGGTTCGTGGAGTCTGCAGTACTTATGGTGGCTACACAGTAGTTATGTTGTCTACGGTGCTGATGGTCCTTTGGTGAGCGCTAGGAGCATCCTTTCTACGGTCCAACTTCCAGCCAGCCTGCAGGCAACCGTAACACTCTGTATTGTACTCTTGCATCTGAGTGAGAGAACAATATCTCCCTTCAGCTTCTCACCAGGTCATTGCACGGGTTTGTCACCTTCAGGGGTCTATGGGAAATTTGCACCCCAGAAAGTGACAAAGCCATTTTACACGAAAATTTATATTTTTTCTGTTAGTTAAAAAACACTATTGTGTCAGGAATATAAACATATTTTACTGACATCATGGTTCTAAAACCGCTATAAAGGTGTCCGCCTCCCTTACCCACCCATTAAAAAGATTATTTTACTCATTTTAATTTCCAGCGCCGCGTCGCTCTCATTGTGGCTGGCCCTGCCACACTCAGCCTCCTTGGCTGAGATCATCCATATAAAAAAAAAAAGCCTGCAGGTACAGGCTGTAGACACCAGAACAACTACATTTAGCTGTAGTTGTTCTGGTGACTATAGTGTCCATTAAAGCTACTTATATAATAAAATAAAAATAATGTAAATAGTAAAAATAAATAAAGGCATCCTTCAGTTTTAAAACTTACCTTTTCGGGAGTTATAATGAACATAAGCAGTCAGCAGAAAATGCATTTATAAAGCATAAGGTGTTTTAAGTTTTAACATCTTTTAGCAAATGTTCTACATGATAGATAGGGAAGGAGGCATATTTCTTTTTACTATCCTTTTCAATTCAGATTATTATGATGGCTTGAATGGTCAATGGTCAATAAGAAGTACATTTGGAACAATATAAGGTAGGCCAAGAGGCAGAGGCACAAGCATGCTGGCACTGCAGAAAATCAAAACATCATTCAGCTACTCATGAGTGATAAGAGTAGTAGTTCACTGTAGCTAAAGGCATAGAGATTACTTTACTTTTTCGAGAAGGAATATCTTTCTTCACTGGTTCCAAAACTCACCTCAACATTACTACACTACCCCTCATGAGACCCAGCAGAGATCCAGATATCTGCTCGACAGCTGCAAATCCTCCCCATGACTCACCATTTCCTGTGGCATAAAAGGTGCAGACAAGCTCTTTTAATTATTCTAAAATTCAAAGCGAAGTTTGATTAAATATGCAAATTAATTGCACAACCAGCCTCTTACAAACAGCATGACGCTGGCCTTAAGAAAAGAAAAAAAAAAGATCAGCAAACTCCGAACAAACCCCATCTTCTTCCCTTCACAAACTCCTGTTTAATTATGTCTTCTAGACGGCAGTCTAAATATGCTCCACAAAACCTTCCAATGCAAGACCATTACATGGAGCCCTGGGCCTTGCCTATTATAATTAGTATTATGTAACCGTGTCCCCTGGGTCACTGAGATGCAAAAAAATAACTTTAATGCCAATTAGAGAAAATCTTGAATTCATTTTTGTTTCAACTTCCTTTTAACTATCTCCCTGGTTGAATGAGTAAGGGAAATTATTTCCTGACTGTGGGGGGATACTTTATCCATCCACCCCTCCACAGTAATGATATGTGTAAAGTGAGAGGCTAAACATTTTGGCAAGACCAAACTACTGGACTGAACATGCTATAAAATTACAAGATAGTAAAACAACTACTGCATGGCTTGCATTCTAATATTAGACCTATCACTGCCTACTATACGCCTGTTACACAACTCATCCCATTCCTAACCTAAGATCCCAGGGCATGGTTCATGGGCATTGTTTCCATGTACCATTTTTGACAAGCAAAGTCACACTGAAACAGTTATGCAGGGTGTGACTTTACACACAATAACGTTTGTAGCGGAGAGCTGATATCCCACAGCTATTCTCCACTGACGATCCCAGGAAGGCTCAGGAACAAGGCAATAGTAGATCCATAGGCAGAGTTTCCAGCAGGCAAAGTAACACAGCGATATCCCCACAGCAATCCCAATAACTGGACGACACACAGTTTCAGGAACAGAACTGCTGGCTGGTACATCCAGCCTGCCTTTTATTACAACTGTACACAGACAAGCCACACCCAGGGGGAGGCATAAAACAACCAATGGTATCTTGGGTACAACCCACACATCCCCTCCCCTTAGTGTGACACATAATCCCATTATTGTACAGTTTCAAACATAACTTTTACACCATATTCATAACTTCTATAATATTCATCACATTCGCATAAAAATACATATTCACAATCAATCCATTCAGGGGAATAACATATAAAAAAATGGCATGAATCAGACCAGGGGTTTAAAAGTTAGTAAAAGTATCTTTTGTTCCCCCTGGCTGATTGTATTTTAATCTGGCTCAAACAGTAAAAGTAAAACCATCCCCACAATGCATCCTGGCTTCCTCCCTTCTGCCCTGGAGATAATTGGAGAAGGAATCCAATTATCTCCAAAGACAGAGCCAAACTCCATTACCCACATGGCAGACAAAAAGACATAAAATTACATACTGATACATTTAGTACATAAAACACACATTTCTACATATCCCCAGATAGCTTTGATCTGACTGCACATTATTAGATGAATGGCACTCAGATCACACGAATAAGCCTTTCTGCAGGGAAAATAAACAGTTTAACCTGCAGGGCCATAGTCCAAAGGCAAGAGGCGGGCAAGCAGCCCCCTCCAAGGACACGTGGCGAGGTCGGTTTCGCCACACTTCTCCCCTTTGCCCCCAGACTAACAGGGTAGATGAGGGCAATCCATAATACAGGGAGGACAGCCACAATAGGGTTCCGCTACACTGCTCCCCCTTGCCCACAAGCCGGCATACACAGTCTGATCCAACACGGATCGGCTTGGGGATGTCCGGGGCTCACGGATCATTTTTCTAGGTCAGTTTGTCTGGACAACCCGTCAGCATTTCCATTCTGCTTACCCGGTCGGTACTGGATATTAAAGTCAAAGGGCTGCAGCGCCAAACTCCAGCGCAGCAGCCTGGCATTGTCCCCAGCCACCCGGTTCAGCCATACTAACGGGTTGTGATCCGTGAGCAAGGAAAAGGGCTGTCCGTACAGATAGGGCTGCAGTTTCTTTAGGGCCCACACCACAGCCAGGCATTCTTTTTCGATGGCGGCGTAGCTTACTTCTCTAGGTAACAGCTTACGACTGATGTAAGCCACGGGATGTTCTCCGCCATTGGCCCCGACTTGGCTCAGTACTGCTCCCAATCCAAACATAGAAGCGTCTGTGTGAACAAGAAATTGTTTAGTTGGATTGGGAGCTGCCAAGACAGGGGCATTTATCAGTGCATTTTTCAGTTGTTGGAATGCCTGCTCACACTCCGGGGTCCAGTTTACTTGGCGGGGAAGGTTCTTACGGGTCAGGTCTGTGAGGGGTTTGGCCAGGGCGCTATAATTGGGGACAAACTTCCTGTAATACCCCGCGGTCCCTAGAAATGCTAACACCTGGGTCTTAGTCCTAGGGGTGGGCCACTGAGCTACGGCCTCTACTTTGGCAGGTTCGGGCTTCTGTTTACCGCACCCTACTCTATGTCCCAGGTACTGCACCTCAGCCATTCCGATACTACACTTAGCCGGCTTCAGGGTCAAACCAGCTTCCCTTATCCTGTCTAGTACAGCTCCTATATGAGCCAAGTGTTCTTGCCACGTATTGCTAAAAATAGCAATATCGTCCAGGTAGGCACAGGTATAGTCCTGGAATCCATCCAGAAGTCGATCTACCATCCTCTGGAAGGTAGCTGGGGCGTTTTTCATCCCAAATGGCATGACCTTAAACTGATACAAGCCAAATGGGGTGACAAAGGCCGACTTCGGGATGGCGTCTGGGGCCAGGGGGATTTGCCAATATCCTTTACACAAGTCAATAGTGGTGAGGTATTGGCCCCTGGCCATTCTGTCTAGTAACTCGTCTATCCGGGGCATAGGATAGGCGTCTGACACGGTTTTCTCATTTAATCTCCTATAGTCCACGCAGAAGCGAGTCGTACCGTCTCGCTTCGGCACGAGGACTACCGGAGAGGCCCATGGGCTATCTGAGGGCTCTATCACCCCCAGTTGGAGCATCTCATCGATCTCCTTGCGCATGTTTTCTCTCACCGCTTCTGGGATGCGGTAGGGGGTCTGGCGCATGGGTAGTTGCCCTGGGGTCTCGACCCGGTGAGTTGCCAGAGGAGTGTACCCAGGTACATTAGAGAAAGTTTCTTGCTTCTCTCGCAACAGCTGCTGTACCTCGATACGCTCCTGTGGACTCAGCCGGTCTCCCAGTACAACTTCTCCTAAATCTCCAGACAGCTTCCCATCTTCCAGCAGATCTGGAAGGGGAAGGCTGTCACACTCGTCGGAGGTGGGTGCACAAATCGCTGTCACCTCCTCTGAACGTTCCCGGTAGGGCTTTAGCATGTTCACATGGAGCATGCGTCGCCCTCCAGTTCCTGTGCAGGGGCCAATTATGTAAGTGGTGTCACATCTCTGTTCCACGACTCTATAAGGGCCTTGCCATGCGGCCTGCAGCTTATCATGTCGGACAGGTTTTAAAATTAAAACTTTCTGTCCCACCTGGAAGCTACGGTCCCTGGCGCCCCGATCATACCATGTACGCTGACGCGTCTGGGCCGCCTGGAGGTTCTCTCCTACTGTCTTAGTTAGGGCCTCCAGTCGGTCCCGAAGTGCCAACACATAGGGTATGATGGGGGTACCGTCTGCACTCCGGTCTCCCTCCCAATGTTCTCGGATGAGATCTAGGGGTCCTCTTACCCTCCTCCCAAATAATAACTCAAATGGGGAAAATCCCGTTGATTCCTGAGGCACTTCCCTGTAAGCAAAGAGGAGGTGCGGCAGGAATCGCTCCCAGTCCTTATGGGTCTCAGCAAAGGTTCGGAGCATTTGCTTTAAGGTGCCATTGAACCTTTCACAGAGCCCGTTGGTCTGGGGGTGGTATGGGGCACTAATAATGGACTTAACATTGCACAGCCTCCAGAGTTGTTGGGTGATCTCGGCAGTAAACTGAGTACCCTGATCCGAGATGATCTCCCTAGGTAACCCTACCCGGGAGAAGATCTGCATCAGGGCCTCGGCCACTGTCTCAGCGTGGATATTTGTCAGGGCCACTGCCTCGGGGTATCGGGTAGCGTAGTCTACCACCGTGAGGATGTACCTCTTGCCGGAAGGGCTAGGTTTCTGGAGGGGGCCTATGATATCCACCGCTATTCGGTGGAAGGGTTCCTCAATTATCGGTAGCGGATGCAGTTTTGCTTTCCGCCGGTCTCCCCTCTTCCCCACCCTCTGGCACGTGTCACAGGTATTACAATACTTCCGTACTTCCTGGCTAACTCCCGGCCAAAAGAAATTTTGCGTCAGTCGGTATCTGGTCCGACTAACCCCTAAATGCCCGGATAGCGGAATGTCGTGTGCTATCCGCAGCAATTCGGCTCGGTACCTCTGTGGTACCACTAATTGCCTTAACACAATCGGGTCTGACCCCTCTACTTTCTTGTCGGACTCCCGGTATAACAGCTGTCCCTCCCATACAAATCTTTCCCCCTCTGCCCCAGGGTGATCAGAGGTGACTTTATCTCTATATACTTGCAAGGTAGGGTCAGTTATCACCTCTGCTGCAAATTCGTTAGGGGGGGACCAGGGGACCCAGTCTAGGGAAGGGGAAGGTTCTCTTACCTGGACCTCCGGCAGTGTGTTGTAGTCCTGGGTGCGGGCCTGTTGTCGGGTGACCACTGGGTGTGCTTCCTCAGTGATGGTGGGTTGTGGCTCAAAAGCAGATGTGAGCTTTCCCAAATCATTTCCCAGTACCACCTCTGCGGGTAACTGGGGCATCAACCCCACCTCCACCCTCCCTACCCCCGCTCCCCAATGCAAATGGACGTTGGCAGTGTCCAGCCGGTAGACGGCTCCCCCAGCAACTCTGACGGCTATAGTCCGGTTAGTCTTGGCCTTGTCAGCGACCAAGTGGCTTTTGACCAGGGTTATAGTGGCACCAGAGTCTCGGAGCCCCTGTACTGCTTTTCCCTCCAGGTATACCGTCTGTCTGTGGTGCTGGCGGTTATCGGCATGGGCTTGTAGTGGGTTAGCTTCGTGTAGTACCTCCCACTGTTCTATGGTGGTGACAGGAACCGCGGAGCCATAAGCAACTGGTGGCTCCTCCTGGTAGTGATGGGCAGTGGCTCTCGGGGGTGGTGGGGGCCCTGGTCGGATCCATGAGGATCGGTCTCGGAGTTGTGGGCACTCTCTTTTGTAATGCCCCCACTTCTGGCAGTGATGACAGGGCCCAGAGCTAGGTTGGCGGAAACGTGGTTGCACAGCCGGTGGTGGTGGTGGTAGCTGTCGGGGTGGTACAGGGGGGTAGTTTGTTCCCCCAAAGGTTTTCATTGTGACTTTTGGGGCTACCGGTTTCTGTGACCTGCGTGCATCTAGGTACTCATCCGCCTTCCTAGCCGCCTCTGTGAGGGATACAGGGTTGCGGTCTCTTACCCACTCCTGTACATCCGTTGTTACCCCATCATAGAATTGTTCCATGAGCAACATTTGTATCACATCTTCCATGGATCGTGCCTTGCTGGCTTGCACCCAGCCAAGGGCCGCCCGCTGCAACCTACAAGCCCACTCGGCATGTGAGTCTTTATCTGCCTTTTTCAACTCTCGAAACCGCCTTCGGTATGCCTCTGGTGTTATGGCATACCGGGCCAATATAATCTCTTTTACTCGGCTGTAGTTCCGGATCTCCTCATCTGGTACAGTTCTATAAGCTTCTGCTGCCCTCCCAGACAACCGCCCAGCCAAAATAGGTACCCAATCCTCAGTATTGATTTTATGCAAGGCACACAGTCTTTCAAAATCTTGGAGGAAAGCATCTATGTCTTCCTCCGCCTCCACATAGTTTTTAAACGCTTGGTAAGGAATTTTTATCTTACCCTCTGTATTGTTGGTATTTGCTGTGTCCCGTACTGTGGATGGTTGTGGCCTTTGGCGCCACATAAATTCTTGCACCTCGGTCATAGTCCTGGAAATAATGTCAAGCGTTTCTTTTCCTCCATAAAAGGCCAGTCTACATTTCACTTGTCTTTGAAATTCTTCTTGTTCTGACCCATCCGATGTGTTTTGCTGTTCAGGGATTGCCCTGTCCTCGGTTTGGTATTCTGCCATGACTTCTGCAATGAGGGTTGCTTTCTTTTTGTTGCTTGCTGCAATCCCTCTTGCTTCCAGTAAGTCCTTTAGCGTGGATCTTTTAAGCTTAGCATAGTCACTCTCCATCCGTATTCCATTAATCCTTGTTCCCTTGTGAGTCTGGATCCCAGCGCTGCCAGCCAATGTAGCGGAGAGCTGATATCCCACAGCTATTCTCCACTGACGATCCCAGGAAGGCTCAGGAACAAGGCAATAGTAGATCCATAGGCAGAGTTTCCAGCAGGCAAAGTAACACAGCGATATCCCCACAGCAATCCCAATAACTGGACGACACACAGTTTCAGGAACAGAACTGCTGGCTGGTACATCCAGCCTGCCTTTTATTACAACTGTACACAGACAAGCCACACCCAGGGGGAGGCATAAAACAACCAATGGTATCTTGGGTACAACCCACACATCCCCTCCCCTTAGTGTGACACATAATCCCATTATTGTACAGTTTCAAACATAACTTTTACACCATATTCATAACTTCTATAATATTCATCACATTCGCATAAAAATACATATTCACAATCAATCCATTCAGGGGAATAACATATAAAAAATGGCATGAATCAGACCAGGGGTTTAAAAGTTAGTAAAAGTATCTTTTGTTCCCCCTGGCTGATTGTATTTTAATCTGGCTCAAACAGTAAAAGTAAAACCATCCCCACAATGCATCCTGGCTTCCTCCCTTCTGCCCTGGAGATAATTGGAGAAGGAATCCAATTATCTCCAAAGACAGAGCCAAACTCCATTACCCACATGGCAGACAAAAAGACATAAAATTACATACTGATACATTTAGTACATAAAACACACATTTCTACATATCCCCAGATAGCTTTGATCTGACTGCACATTATTAGATGAATGGCACTCAGATTACACGAATAAGCCTTTCTGCAGGGAAAATAAACAGTTTAACCTGCAGGGCCATAGTCCAAAGGCAAGAGGCGGGCAAGCAGCCCCCTCCAAGGACACGTGGCGAGGTCGGTTTCGCCACACTTCTCCCCTTTGCCCCCAGACTAACAGGGTAGATGAGGGCAATCCATAATACAGGGAGGACAGCCACAATAGGGTTCCGCTACAACGTTCTTAGAAGGAACAATGACAGAGATGCAAGAGCACACAACCATGGTTACTATCAGAGAATTGTTGAAAATTCAAAGTGAATTCTAATTGAATTTCAAATTTAAGGCTAAAAGAGAAAGCCGGAAGCATATATTTAACCGGAAGCATATATTTGGTGTTCAATTTTAAATTAATTGTGGATTCACTCTGAATTCCCAACAATTCTCCATTTGTATGGATTTGCAATGAACAGCAAAGGTTTGGGCAGCTATCAAAAAATATAGGTCTCGTGACAATCCTGGGAGACATAGTACAGCACTATTGAGTATCACAGCAATTACATAATTTAGCTTTGGAATAATCTACCACATGGCATGAGCTCTAAATGGGATATTATACCCCCAACTGTATGTAATATAGATCGTATAAAACACTGAATAGTTTGAACTTCCTAGAAAACCTTCTAAACCTACAGGGAGTCATGATATTCCTATAACAAATGATAGGGTTCATTAATCTTTTATACAACACACAGGAGGGGAGGGCATTAATCCTGTTTTATATGGGAAAAAACCCACACACAGACTATTGGTTGCAACTTGGCTGTTTATGTCTAGCCAATTTCACAAATTTACACAGGGCTAAACAGATTTTAAAGGGATTCTGTAATGTTAAAAATACAAAATTGTATTGCTAACACTATAGTGCCCTCCCCCCCATTGTCCCACCACCCTTCACTTTGGCCTTTATTTGCTCACCAGATCTCCTCCTCTTCCAATGTCTTCCGACATGGGACCTAATGCGCACATGCCATGAGCTCATTATGCCTTCCTTGTATGAAAGCATTGAATCAATGCCGTCCTTCCTCATGCATGAGAACGTCCAGCATCATTTAGGGGACCTAGAGTTCGGTACACTCCTGGGAGCGCCTCTAGTGGCTGTCTTAGTACTGCTATGTAAACAATGCAGTTTATCTTAAACTGCTATGTTTTACATTGCAGGAGTAAGGGGGGGCAAGGACATGAGATGAGATGAAGTGCTCTGGGTGCCTATGGTGTTCCTTTAACAGCTTTAACCAAATGGCAGTTGAGTGGAAAGGTACATTTAGCAGCAATAACTGAATTTGCCTCAATAGCTGGTTTTCACATTGCAAACCTTCACTTGAAACAACCATATCTGAAAACCTCAATGTCATTTGTCTGTCTTTCTTATGTTTAGTGAATAGACCCTATCATGTCCTGTAATTTAGATTAAATAAATCAATTCCAAATTCGTTTCATTTTCAAACCACAAAATGCAAGCTGCTCTCCATGGCAGCAGATGAGGAAAATCTTGGCATTTTTTGTTATTTCTTTGCAAGGACAAAGCCTGAAAATAATGTAAAAAGATGCCTTCCAGAGAGCTATAGCTCATATTATTTCCGTATAGCTTGACACTTGGAGCTATACAAGAAAAATGATGTTAATAAAATGTTTGCATATTAATAGTCCAGCGCAGCAGACAGCCAACAATTAAAATTGTTCCCCTCAATTTCAGACCCTCAATCACTACCTCTGAAATCTGGCCATCGTCTCCCAAGCACCCCCTCCAGTAACAGCGATTGCTCTGAATGCAGCTAAGTGAGGACAGAGCAGACTGGTTGGCAGTGTGTATGCAGCGACAGATTAACCGGCCTCCTGCCGACAGCTAGTGCAGCTTAGCCAGGGAGATGAGCGGAAAATTAAACTTTTCATCCGTCCTGATGAAGATTAATATCTTTTCTCTGACGAGCAGAGACCGCTTAATCTTTGCTATTAATATGAAATCGCTGAGGTGTAAGCTCTGTGACGCCGGTGACAACCCGACTTAGTCTTGTACACAGGGTTCCATTCACTATGCTCTGGACATAAGGAATGGGAAGCGTTTTCTTCTAGGAAAACCTGACAAGAAGGTATGAATGACTCTGTGGGTGATTCACCAAACTACACTGCTATTAGTATTTATTCTAGCATTTGGAGCAAGCTGGTCCTATTTGATCAACTGTAGTTATACCAATATGTTCATCAATGATAAGGATAAGCTGCACTTTTACTAGCTCAGTGACATTAGGGATTTCATGCACTGCTAATGTCTCAGGTGAGGTACCTGATAGCACTCTCCCTCCACAGGACATTCCATGTATACTGAACGTCAATCATATGTCAGCCATGTCTTATCTGGAGCAACAGCATTCTATTGCTTTTACTGGGATCTTGCAAAAACTCGCCAGGAACTCAAAGATCTTTATGTATCCACCATTGGTAGATTCAGCTCCCAGAAACCTGTAGACTTATGATGATACTACTTCATCTACCAATGCATCACGGAACATCAACCCTGCAGCTGCTGACTGACTACAAGTCTCAATATCTACTGCCAGCCAACTCACACATATAGAATGTAGATTTAGAGAGCAGGCAGAACAGGAGTAACTCCACCAGCCACTGGCTGCACAGCACAGGAGATTCTGCAGTTTCTCCAGCCCTCCATGGGAGTCTGCTATGCATGCTCAGTTAAATAAAGATTATTTGCTAGTTGATAATAAAATAACTATTAAAAAGGGAATGGTGCAACATTATAAAAAGCAATGTGTGCAGTTCTACAATCTACTTCTCCCCTGTGGGTTGTTCTGATTTCACTGCTAGCTCTGTTATTGCATTGGGGAGTGCACATAAACTATTTTTGTATTACTTATGTTACTCATTCCATTTATCAATGTGTCAAGCAAAGCAGACACTTTCCCCCCCCCCCCCCCCCCTTTTTTTTAGAGGGGGTGTGAGTAAAACACTGTACTATTGGAAACTGCCAACTGTATGCTGTAACCTAGTATATCTTGATAAGGGATGTGAAGGGGCTATGCCAGAAAAGGAGCAACAATTACATATAATGAATGACCTTATAGTTGCCTTTTCTTTAGTTTTTTTTCAGCTGGTGACTCCAGAAAAGAGACTCCAAAGAAAATATGTGGAATAGCAGAAGAATTTTAAATCAGGTCTTTTCTGTGGGATCAAGGGCTGGTGTGAAAATATAAAGTATGCCTGCTTTCCAGGCACACCATGTCCACTAGATAGGAGCTGTAGTGGGGAACAAAATTTGTCCTCAGCTTGTTCGCTTCCCATGTGAGTTATATTAGTGTAGTATTCTCGTATTTGATGTAAACCAACCACCTGTCAGAAATGCAGGCTTCATTATCATTCGTCACTAATACCTTTCAATAAAAATAGCGGTCAACTTCAAACATTATTGCCAGTTCCTGTCTGCTGCTGAAGCACAGCATTCCTGCTGTATGTTTACACAAGATTAACCCCTTCAGGACGGAGTCAATAGTACACGTTCTGATCAAAACGTAAACAAAAACTGGAATTTGCGCTATATGTCTGTTCAACTGTAATTCACTGCTGTCACATTAAGTGCACCCACACTCAGGGCCGGCGCTACCTGTAAGGCGGACTAGGCAGCCGCCTAGGGCGCCCTTTGGGAAGGGGCGCCGCCAGGAGTGCCGGCCCCCCTCATGCTGCAGCCGCCCGAGCGCTCTGCAGAGAGCCTCAGGCGGCTGCAGCTTTGCCCAGGCTGGTGCGTCCATGAGGGCGCACCACCCGGGCGCACCGCGAGGAGAGGGGCTGACAGGAGGGAAGCGCTCAGCGCTCCCTCCTGTCACTCCCTCACTGTAGCGTGGCCGAGCCCTGTATGGTCCGCGGGTACAGGGAGCATCTGTACTGAGTGTGCACTTCCTTTTAGTCCGGCCGGGTACAGGAAACAAAAGTTCCCTGTAACAGCGGATCATACAGAGCTCGGCCACGCTACAACAGAGGTTGGGGGGGGGGGAGATAAAGAGAAAGGGGAGGGGGGGAGATAAAGAGAAAGGGGAGGGGGGGAGATAAATTGAAAGGGAGGGGGGAGATAAATTGAAAGGGGGGGATAAATTGAAAGGGAGGGGGGAGATAAATTGAAAGGGAGGGGGGAGATACATTGAAAGGGGGGGAGATAAGTTGAAAGGGAGGGGGGAGATAAATTGAAAGGGAGGGAGGAGAGATAAATTGAAAGGGGGAGATAAATTGAAAGGGGGGGAGATAAATTGAAAGGGGATAAATTGAAAGGGAGGGGGGATATACATTGAAAGGGGGGAGATAAATTGAAAAGGAAGGGGGGGAGATAAATTGAAGGGGGGGTAAATTGAAAGGGGGGAGATAAATTGAAAGGGGGGAGTTAAATTAAAAGGGAGGGGGGAGATAAATTGAAAGGGGGGGATACATTGAAAGGGAAGGGATGGGAATTGAAAGAGGGATACATTGAAAGGGAAGAGGGGATACATTAAAAGGGATGGGGGGAATACATTGACAGGGAGGGTGGGGGATAAATTGAAAGGGGGGAATAAATTGACAGGGGGAAAATAAATTGACAGGGAGGGGAGGAAGAAATTGACAGGGAGGGGGAATGAGAGTGGGGAGGGGAGAAGAGAGTGACAACAGGGGAGAAGAGAGTGACAACGGGGGAGAAGAGAGTGACAAGGGAGGGGGGAGAAGAAAGGGACAAGCAGGGGAGAAGAGAGTGACAAGGGAGGGGGGGAGAGAGGGACAGGGGGGGAGAAGAGAGTGACAAAGGAGGGGGGGAGAAGAGAGTGACAAGGGAGGGGGAGAGATTGACACCCATCACACACACACAGACACAATGCACCCCTTACACACAGAAAAACACACAATGCATTACACAAACAGACACACACACAAGCAATGCAACCCTTACACACAATGCATCCCTTGCACACACAGAAACACACAATGCATTCCTTACACACACTCAATGCACCCGTTACAGACGCACACACTGCATCCCGTACATACACAGAAACATACCTTGCAGCCCTTACACATACAAACACAGATTCACACAATGCATTCCTTACACACATATCAGGACATCCCCTACACACTCCACCCCCTGTGAACAAACTCATTGGTGGAACATGAAGGTGGACCCTGGGACCCAGACCTTGAGCTGTGTAAAGGGCCCCCAAAAAATGGAGCTGCTTCCCGTTCTCCCAGAACATTGATTTTTGTGACCACAGTTAGAGCCTGTTCTACACCAGAGAGCCTGTTCTACACCAGACCAGTGGAGCCAGACGGCAGCTAGAGCCCGTCATCATCCTCATCTGGTTGTAAGTAGGCAATCTAGTATATTATTTGTGGCACTAATCTCTAATTTACCTCACATTAAAGAAACACTATAGTCCCCAGAACCACTTCAGCTTATTGTAGTGGTTCTGGTGTCTATAGCCTGTCCCTGCAGGCCTTTTAATGTAAACATGGCAGCACTGAAGCACTGGCGTTAGTTAACATGGCAGATCATATGGATGGGGCATTGTGATGTCACATGGGGGGGGGCGGCAAACTTTACTTTTGCCTAGGGCGGCAAAAATCCTTGCACCGGCCCTGCCCACACTTATTATATATCATTTTGTTCAGGAGAAACAGGGCTTTCATTTCATATAAAATATTTATATATGAAACATAATTTATTATGAATAAAATTGAAAAAACTGTGAGAGATGTTAATTTTTCTTTTTTTTTAAATGTGTAGTTCCGCCTCACATTTTAGCTGTAAATGTCATAATGCTGTTAGGTTTTACTGCAAAAAAATGCACATATTTGTAATCAGGGATGTCTCACGAGTACAACAGTAACCCCCATTAACAGGTTTTATGGTGTTTTGGAAAGTTACAGGGTCAAATATAGAACGTTCCATTTTCAAATTGAAATTTGACAGATTCGTAATGTTACCTTTGAGACGGTGTGGTAGCCCAGGAATGAGAATTACCCCCATAATGGCATACCATTTGAAAAAGTAGACAACCCAAGGTATTGAACGTGGGGTATGTTTAGTCTTTTTTAGTAGCCACTTAGTCACAAACACTGGCCAAAGTGTTCATATTTGTTTTTGTGTGAAAAAAGCAAAAAACTAATATTTGGCCAGTGTTTGTGACTAAGTGGCTACTAAAAATGACTGGACATACCCCATTTGCAATACCTTGGGTTGTCTACTTTTGCAAATGGTATGCCATCATGGGGGTAATTCTTATTCCTGGGCTACCATACGGTCTCAAAGGCAACATAACTAAGTTTAGGGATTGCTGTTTAGTCTGTTTTAGTAAAAAAAAAAAAAAAGTATAAAAAAAAAATGTGTGTGTTTGTAATTTGTTTTAGTCGTGTGTAAAACATGTAGCGTATGTATAACTTGCAGGAGGCATATGCCTTCTTGGCGTCAGACTCTGACGCCACTGACACTGCGTCAGATTTTGACCCAGGTCAGTTTTCTGATATGTCTAGTCAAGACGACATGTCATCTGTGTGTGAGCCGGCGGAAGAAAGAAGCTGTGCTTCCTCTGCTATGCCAAATGTGGAGGAGGACTGGGTACCTCCACAGTTAGCCGAGCCCAACGTCCCCCCTTTTAGTGCCAACGTAGGCATTAATGTTAATGTGGATGGCTTCTCCCCAATGCACTATGTAGAACTATTTTTAGGGGATACCATCTGGGAGGAGATTGCTTCCCAGACTAACTTGTATGCTACCCAATTTATTGACAACAATCCAGGTAGCTATACAGCCAGGGAGCATGACTGGCATCCCACAGATGTCCCAGAGCTTAAAAAATTCTGGGCTCTTACAATGCTCATGGGGATTATAAAAAAGCCATTGATTCGCTCATACTGGAGCACCAACCCAATAATGTCGAGTCCAGTATTCTCCCAAACCATGCCTAGAGCCAGATACGAGTTACTGCTGAGATTTTTACATTTCAGTGACAATACCCTCTGTCACCCTAGAGATCACCCCCAATACGATAGGATTTATAAAATACGCCCACTGCTAGACCATTTTCAGGACAAATTTTCGGATGTTTATACCCCCCAACAAAATGTATCCATAGATGAATCTCTAATGAAATACAAAGGGAGATTAGGGTTCAGACAATACATCCCCTCAAAGCGCTCTATGTATTGCATAAAACTGTACAAACTGTGCGAGAGCGAAAGTGGATACACATTTGCCTTTCGTGTATGTGAGGGGAAAGATGGTCAACTGGACCCTCCTGACTGTCCTGACTCCCTGGGGATAAGTGGGAAACTTGTATGGGACCTACTAAACCCCTTGTTTAATAAAGGTTACCACCTTTATGTGGATAATTTTTATAGTAGTGTCCGTCTATTTAAAACACTTTATGCTTTACAGACACTGTCCTGCGGCACTGCCAGAAAAAATTCTAAAGACTTTCCACGATCTCTCATAGATGCAAAATTAAAAAAAGGCGAATGTAAAGCACTTCACAAAGCTGAAGTGCTTGCACTAAAATTTAGGGACAGGAAGGATGTCCACATGCTCACCACCATCCATGACGAACGCATGTCAGACGTCTCTGTCCGGGGCAGAGTAGAGTGCAAACCGGTTTGCATCAGGGCGTATAATAAGTACATGGGGGGTGTTGATTTGGCTGATCAGCTGATGCAGCCATATCTTATTTTACGAAAAACCAAAGCATGGTATAAAAATGTGGCTATCTATCTGATGCAAATAGCAACTCACAACTCATTTTTACTTTTTTTAAAAAATAATCCAGGGAAAACCACCTTTCTCCAATTTCAGTTGAAAATAATTTCTTTAACAATTTATGGAGATGGACAAGTTCCAACAACGGTGCAAGCTGAGTCCAGACATTTTATTTTTAAGTTACCGCCAACTGCTAGAAAAAAAAAAACCCAGAAACGTTGCCGGGTCTGTTTTAAAAACGGGAAAAGGACAGACACCCCTTTTCACTGTCCTGATTGCCCTTCGAAACCAGGACTCTGTGTAGGAACATGTTTCAAGCTGTACCACACAGAACAGTTGTAAGAAGTGTTCCTGAATTTTTATTTTATTTTCTGTTTCTTTGGAAAGCAGCCATTTTTTTGTTAGTCAGTTTCCTTCCCCCAAATCTCCAGTTAGATTCTATTTGCAGGAGTCAGTTTAAAGATTGCTGCTAAATGTACATTTGCTACCTGCACATTTGGCCTAACAAGTTTTCTGGCAGTAACACATAACCAGCTGGCCAAAACCAGATGACGTGTGCATAAAAACCAGAATAAAAAAATACCACTACACTTTCTTTGGGGGGCAAAATGGTTGGGGGAAAGAAGTCAAAACACCCCATCCTCTATAACCTTTGATGTCTACTTTATAAAAATATATACTATACATATTGTCATGATGGTAACATTAACTGGGGGGTACAAAAATATGTCAAACTGAAGATAGACCAAGCATACCTATATATCAAGTTGAAAAACTGACATGTACAAGTTCTGACTGTTGCCTTTTGGCCCCCAAACAACCCGGCAACCACATGGTTGCCGGGTTGTTTGGGGGCCAAAAGGGGGGGGCGGGGGGTCTCTTCCTCCCTGGTGGTCCAGTGGCTGCTGGGCGAGCGGCACTGGTGGGCGGCTGGCGAGGGAGCACTTCCTCTGAGCTGTCTGCTCAGCTCCCTCGCGCGCCTCAGAGTGAGGCTGGGAGCCGGAATATGACGTCATATTCCGGCTCCCAGCCTCACTCTGCGGCGCGCGAGGGAGCTGAGCAGACAGCTCAGAGGAAGTGCTCCCTCGCCAGCCGCCCACCAGCGCAGCCCGACCGCCCAGCATGTCTGTTAGAAAATGCCGCCCAAGGCACATGCCTTGTTTGCCTCGCGGCTAATACGCCCCTGATCGTACACAAAGGCTGTTGTTATAATAGGATATAGGATTTAATAATTTCCGTAATATACTGTAAAACTAGGGAACAGGCAAAATAAAGGAGGGGGGATGGAAGCAATTTGGGATTTAATGATAAGAAGAACATGTTTTCTTTGTCAAACATTTGCTTTCTTTATGCCTAGTCTCAGGGTAATCCCATTTTAAATAAATCACATCTCTCTTATTATAAAGCTAGTAACTGAGAAAAGTCAGAAAGCTTATGCCCTATGACAGAGAATAATGGGCCCTGCCATGTTAGGACTTTATAATTTGAGGCATCCACCAGTGAGTTATTTCTGTAAGCGGCTTTCTCCTTCTAGAAGTCCCCTTGGAGTATTGGATTACAAACAACCTGGTGAACTGTACCTCCGCTAGTTCTGTCTCCATACACCAATTCTGAGGATCAAATGGCTTCTCCATCAGCAGGTGACAGAAGGTGATAGGCACAACACTCAGAGAATACAGATGCGATTGGTAATGTCTGCCTGTCAGTGGGCATAATTCACTGTCTTGGTAAAACTATTGTCACTTGTGGTGTGTATTCATTGTCAAAATATTGTTAACTAATGTGATGTGTGCAGTGGATTTTGGAATGGTTACCCCACAGAGGTGGTATGATTGATTACAGCAGGGTCAGGAATGGGGAATGCTTATCATTCGATGCCCAGGACAAGTATTTCTGGTCACTTGGCAGGCACTTTTATTTTGGCTTTTAGCCATGCTGCAGACTGCAGTAATCAATCCCTTGTAGTCTGGCACTGCGATGGATCGATTACTCTGGTCTGCACCCACTGAAGGGGCAAACCAAAAATGCTTAGAAGAGTTTATTTGAAAGTTCTAAATGCATGTGTCCAAGTCAATTTAGAAGGAGTAATATGAGCTTATAACATGTTTGCAACATTGGACCAAAAATAGGCAAGTGCCGAAGTGATATAATGATGTATTGAAATGCGAAATAAAAATGTAATTATAGTGGAGGCCATTTACGGTTTTAATTTATAGCTGGCTATTAGGCCAAGTTTGTGTGAGCTTCAAGCAAGCATTGTTTTACATGCAATAAACACACATTACACACAGCCAGCACACATCACATACACACACACACACACATATGTTAAACAAGCAAACAAAACACACGCACATTTCCCACAGGCAGACATCTCAGACACATACATTATACACAGCCGGAATAAAGCACACACATTACACACAGTCACGCTCTGCATGAGGGCATCAGTAAAATCCCTTGAAGAAAGCATTGAGGCAATCCTTTCCTATGTTGAGGGCCTAATGCACTCGTGGTATTCGCTGTGCATGCGCTTTAGGTCCCCCCGTCAGAAGAAGAGAAGGAGGCAGAGCGCCAACCCAGTACCAAGGGAGACTGGCATAGGAATCGGGTGAGTAGGGAGGAGGGACCAGAGTTTTGTATTCCTAACACTATAGAATCCCTTTTATCTCTGCTATTTGCCTTGGCATTCAGCACAGAGAAGAGATAAAATAAAACAATGTGTCTAAATCTTCTCTTCATTTGCAATGTTTGCACTGGTTTTGCCTTGTCGTGTTGGGACCGGACTATGATGTCATTTGCTAAAATCTTTAATGTAAATTTACAAGAAAACATTGCAACTCATGAAAAAACACAAGTAATAGGTAATTTTCAATGTTTTATCAATGGCAGGGCTGGACTAGGAATTTTTTTTTGACCCGGGCATTTTTTTATCACAGCGGCCCACTAAGAAGGGGGCGGGCCAGAGAGAGTGTGTTTTGTCATCACCAATGACAAGCATGCCCCCTCTCAAAGTAAGCATGTTGGTTCAATGCTCTTCCAGAGCAGACCATGCACAGAGCTCTGCTGAAGAGCTCTAGCATGAGAAAAAGGCCCTGTATTTGTTCTGCACAGTGCAAGCAAATTTATTAACATGCTTGCGCTGTGTTTGCTTGCACCTTGTCTCTGGTGTCTCTATAAATGGGGTGCTGTGTGTGAGGGTGATGTGTCGGTCTATATGTTAGGAGGGATTGTGTGTTGGGGGAAAACAAACAAACAAAAAAAACAGGCATTATATCCGCCCCTCCCTTCTTACCTTTAGCCTGGGGCGGGGGGACCATGCTGCCATCCCTGGTGGTGCTAGTGGTGAGTGAACTCTAGCCTGCAAGGCTAGAGTTCACTCTCGCGAGATCGGGGATGTTGCTATGGCAACGCTCTGCATCTCACAAGAGGAACCTGGCGGAGCTGCAAGATAGAGCTCTGCCGGCTCCTCTCTCCCTACCCAGCCGGTGGCCGCTTATTAGTGTGCTGGTGAGGGAGATCTTTGATCTCCCCACCGGCCCGTCATGAAATGCAGCAGGAACGGCACTCGGATAGCTTGAGATCTTCCTTGCCGGCCTCGGCACATGGCCATCGCGGCCCACTGAGCACTTGTCCGATGTGCCTGATGGCCAGTCCGGCCTGCTCAGTGGTGTACATTCAGTGGGAAGTGACAGCTCCCCTATAAGATAAAACTGCTAATCAAAGATGCCTGCTTATCAATGGGGTCCTAATGGAATGTTTCAATAGCAGTGCTCATGCTGTCAGCAGGATAGAACCAAAAGGTTTGTGTTATAAAATAAATGATCCCAGTCAGAAGATCCCTTGGCTTGCTGCAGTCAAAGGACATAGCAGATTATAGATTGACATGGTGACATTACTCTGAAGCCATAATTAATGTACTTCTCCCTTCTGACTGTTTAAGTTCTGTGTTCTCTTGCTTTGTAACAATACCAAAATAAGCATAAACTGTTGATAGAACTGTGTAATTCTAATTGCTGTATGCTATTTGCACATATAATTATCACCCAGTGGGTGCTAGCTGAAATCGCCCTTGGTTTAATGATAGGTCTTGCGAAGATTTAAATGTGAGATCCTTCAGATGTTAGGCTCCTTGAGATGTGACAAACAGCTACTTTTTCATTAGGAAATAATGTGCTGTAATTTTTTCCATTAACATATTCGTATGACCTATTATACATACCATCTAAGTAAACTAACAGATACATGCAAACTTCTATTTAAGCCATAGACTGTTCGCACAATTTGTCCCGACTTCCTAATTTTCAGTATTGCATTTAGATGTACAGTGGTACCTCTGTTTACCAATTTAATGCGTTCTCCGGAACGTTTCGTATTGCGAAAAATTTGTAAACCGAAACGTGGTTTCCCATAGGAAAGCACTGAAAACCAATTAATCCGTTCCGGAGGTCAGCAAAAATTAGCTGGCATGGAAACCAACCCACAATGCAGAAAACACAGTAAAAGGCATGCAAACGACAAAGCTCAGATCCCTACCCTTCCACCGCTTAAGAAATACACCCAAAAAGTCCCAAAACCGCTGCAAAATTTTTCCAGAATTGCTCCAAAACTCGATGCAAAAACCGCTCCAACACCTCCACACTTGACGCCACGTGCTACCCACAGACTCCAGCATGCATGGAGGTGGCGCTATAAACCTCAAAGGCGCAATGCATCCTGAGGAAACTTGCTTTGTATTGCAAAAAAAATCATAAACTGAGGTATTAATTTCAATTTTCATTTGTAAATGAAAATTATGTTAACGAGGTGTTTGTAAACAGAGGTACCACTGTAATTGTATGTTACTTATGAGTAACGTTGCCCCCAGAACTATTTATCAGTAGGATTGTTCCGGTATCTGACAAATTGCTATAAAATTTCATTTTAGGTTGGTAAATTGGTTTATTGTTGGCTTATTTTAGATAATCCCTCCTGGTTCTTCATTAATATCTCTAATTTGTTTAGGTGTTAAAAATCTGACCATACTGGTTTGCAGTCACAAGGTTTCTTCCATTCGTTGCAGCATTTACCAGATTTTCCCCTCACATTTAGGATTGGGGTAGGTTTCTTTATATTACTCGGGTCCACGATCTGGCCTATATGCAGGCTTATGCAGTATATGATCATATAGTCTAACTGTACCCCCATTATTTTTTGCCTAGGTGAGGTGTTTTTAAATAAAACTATTACAACTATTACAATCTCTAAGATTTGAAATCATTGTTTGGTGAATGGGCGAGTGCGCTGGCTTCTGTGTTTTGTATGTTTTGGCCCCGGCAGCACCCTATAATGTATGCATGTTCAGGTGAGTGCAACCCTCTTGGTTTTGTGTATATATGTGTGTATATATATATATATATATATATATATATATATATATATATATATATATATATACTCAGATACGGTATCACGTTTCATCTTTTCTTCTCCCATATTTCCCTATATCTGAGCCCCTTTTTAGCAGATAGTACTGGCTATTAGGGATAGGTCTGGCAAAGAGGTAATGTTTCTGGCTTTCTGCCATAGGCTAGTGGTCCCACGAGGCCAACACCCCTCCTCATACTCTGAGGTATACGCCCATCGGCCCAAATATAGTTATTCGCCTCGCATGGTTTCATAGAGAGGGCCTCACCTGTCACACCCATAGTATCTTCTGCTTTAATTATAATCGAGAGGCCAACACTCTGCCACAACGTTTTGATGGCCCTTAAATCACCTCGGGCCAACACATAGCTAGAGCCTCTCAAGCTGCTAGGCAGTTATCTGGGCCTCACCTGTCATGTTGTGCTAGTAAAAATTTTCACCACTTGGCATTAGCTAGCCATCCAGTACCTGGTTATGAAGTATTACTGATGGTGATATATACAGGGAGTGCAGAATTATTAGGCAAGTTGTATTTTTGAGGATTAATTTTATTATTGAACAACAACCATGTTCTCAATGAACCCAAAAAACTCATTAATATCAAAGCTGAATATTTTTGGAAGTAGTTTTTAGTTTGTTTTTAGTTTTAGCTATTTTAGGGGGATATCTGTGTGTGCAGGTGACTATTACTGTGCATAATTATTAGGCAACTTAACAAAAAAAAAATATACCCATTTCAATTAATTATTTTTACCAGTGAAACCAATATAACATCTCAACATTCACAAATATACATTTTTGACATTCAAAAACAAAACAAAAACAAATCAGTGACCAATATAGCCACCTTTCTTTGCAAGGACACTCAAAAGCCTGCCATCCATGGATTCTGTCAGTGTTTTGATCTGTTCACCATCAACATTGCGTGCAGCAGCAACCACAGCCACCCAGACACTGTTCAGAGAGGTGTACTGTTTTCCCTCCTTGTAAATCTCACATTTGATGATGGACCACAGGTTCTCAATGGGGTTCAGATCAGGTGAACAAGGAGGCCATGTCATTAGATTTTCTTCTTTTATACCCTTTCTTGCCAGCCACGCTGTGGAGTACTTGGACGTGTGTGATGGAGCATTGTCCTGCATGAAAATCATGTTTTTCTTGAAGGATGCAGACTTCTTCCTGTACCACTGCTTGAAGAAGGTGTCTTCCAGAAACTGGCAGTAGGACTGGGAGTTGAGCTTGACTCCATCCTCAACCCGAAAAGCTCATCTTTGATGATACCAGCCAAAACCAGTACTCCACCTCCACCTTGCTGGCGTCTGAGTCGGACTGGAGCTCTCTGCCCTTTAACAATCCAGCCAACCTTAGAAAAATCAGTCTTGAGATATTTCTTGGCCCAGTCTTGACGTTTCAGCTTGTGTGTCTTGTTCAGTGGTGGTCGTCTTTCAGCCTTTCTTACCTTGGCCATGTCTCTGAGTATTGCACACCTTGTGCTTTTGGGCACTCCAGTGATGTTGCAGCTCTGAAATATGGCCAAACTGGTGGCAAGTGGCATCTTTGCAGCTGCACGTTCGACTTTTCTCAGTTCATGGGCAGTTATTTTGCGCCTTGGTTTTTCCACACGCTTCTTGCGACCCTGTTGACTATTTTGAATGAAACGCTTGATTGTTCGATGATCACGCTTCAGAAGCTTTGCAATTTTAAGAGTGCTGCATCCCTCTGCAAGATATCTCACTATTTTTTTTACTTTTCTGAGCCTGTCAAGTCCTTCTTTTGACCCATTTTGCCAAAGGAAAGGAAGTTGCCTAATAATTATGCACACCTGATATAGGGTGTTGATGTCATTAGACCACACCCCTTCTCATTACAGAGATGCACATCACCTAATATGCTTAATTGGTAGTAGGCTTTCGAGCCTATACAGCTTGGAGTAAGACAACATGCATAAAGAGGATGATGTGGTCAAAATACTCATTTGCCTAATAATTCTGCACTCCCTGTATATATATATATATATATATATATATATATATATATATATATATATATATATTTCAGTATGTCTCAAGTTCCTGATACACCACAATAACTGGCATTACCTTGCACCTCAGCTAGGTCTGACACCCCTGCCGAAAAAAATGATACGGCTAGTCCATCTTCTCTAAGGTCATGGACTATCCCACGTCTCACGGCAGAACTCCTTAAACAATGTATTCCATTCCCAGCTACTGCCAGGAAGGTGGAGCTCTTCAGACTTTTCAATACAAACACCGACAATGCGGGGACAGGGAAGGGGCCTAGTGGATCCCAGTTGCCGGATGTTTATGTTATGCTCACCTCGTTAATGTCTTCCATTGGACTGATTAGTGATAGACAATTAGAGACTTTGGTAAATATGGCTCATAATGCTGAAAATGTAACTATTAAATATAGTATAAGCAGGGCCGGATTAACATAGGGGCTGATGGAGCCCATGGAATAGGCCCATTTAAAAAAAAAAAAAAAAAAATTGCCTTTTTTTTTTTTTTAATTAGACACTACTCTTAAGATTTCCTTCAGACTGGTATTTTAAGGCACAGCCTGTATTTGAGGCTGCCTGGCCGTGCTGGCATTGCAGTATTACCAGCAATACAAATGCAAATATTTTTCTCCGTATAACCGGAGATTACTCTGCAATACCAGCACTGGCCAGTAGGGGTCACTGTGTATGGAGAGAGGCAGGGATAGGAAGTTACAGCATATCCCTCCCTGCCTCTCTCTACTCACTGATACGCAGGGGAGCAGCTACACAGTACAGAGAGTTCAGACAGCTGCTCCCAGCCTGCAGAGACAGATTACAGCTCAGGGAAGTGAGGGATGAGGGGAAAGGCATCAGGGAGACATGAGACACACAGACTCTAGGGGACACTGTGAGACATGCGGACACAGACACATGGGGATGCTGTGAGACATGGGTAGACACATTGGGACACATGTCTCCCAGTGTCCCCATGCCTCCCAGTGTCCCTAGTGTCTCAGTGTCCCCATGGCTCTCAGTATCCCCATGGCTCCCAGTGTCTCCATGGCTCCCATTGTCCCCATATGTCTGTGTCCCCATGTCTCCGAGCCAGTGTCTGTGTCCCCATGTCCCTATGTCTCCCAGCCAGTGTCCCTAGTGTCTCAGTATCCCCATGTCTCCCAGTGTCTGTGTCCCATATCTGTGTCCCTAGTGTCTGTGACCCCATTTCTCCCAGTGTCCCCAAATGTCTGTGTCCCCATGTCTCTCTGTGTCCCCATGTCTGTATCCACAAGTGCCCCATGTGTCCAAGTGTCTCAGTGTCCCCGTGTCTCTGTGTCCCCATGTATCCTAGTGACACAGGACACACTGAGACATGGGGACACTGGGAGAAATGTGGACACAGACACTGGGAGACTAAGGGACTGGGCGACATGGGGACACTGACACTGTGATTCATAGGGGCACTGATGCCAGGCTGGCCTTCCAATTATTTGGACAGACATACCCCCTTTTTGGGCATGTTCGCCCCTTCTGGCAGTTCTGGTCATGTGATTTGGCCTACTCTTTTACCCCACCCATTGGCTTCCTGCTTTACTGGACACTGCTGTTGGTATGGATTTACTTGAAAGATGAAAGCATAAATTATATAAAGAGATTAGCATAGAGTATGTGTTTTCTTATAGCTGCATCCTTTGAGTTTCCCTCCAACACCGTCAGATACATGACGCTTGGGAGGTATGACTGTTTTAGTATTTTTCGTCGATAAGATTCTGTAATTAGGCCCCATCATAACTGTCAGCACCAGGCCCACTGGGCTCTTAATCCGGCCCTGAGTATAAGTATTGTAAATTGCAGTTGGGAAAAAATGGAAAGAACATGTGGTGTTAAATATATAAAAACTAAAAATGTGTGTTAAAAAATGTGTTAAAAAGTCTTCTCAAAACAAATTATATGTGATTTCATGAACTGTAGGGGAACTCTGTAGAAGTGTAGTTGTATATCCAACCATGACAGGGTATGCATATTACAAATAGGGTTGCCACCCTTTTTGGAAAAAAAAATACCAGCCATACTAATTTGCATAATTAAATATGCATCCATGACATCACAATATGTAAATTACAAGGAGTGACATAACAGAAAATTATTTAAAATCACAAAAAAACTTACAGTTTGATTCTGCTGTAAGAGTGATTGCTCCCACTGTCTCCCTGTCTCACAGCGCACTGTCTTTAAGTCTCCCAGTGTCTCCTAGTGTCTCAGTGTCCTCATGTCTCCCAGTGTCCCCTAGTGTCTCGGTTTCCCCATGTTGCTGCCAGTTCTAGTATTCGCTATTTATTACACCTTGTATTTATCTTTTTAGTGTCTCTTTGTATCCTAGTGTTCCCTAGTGTCTTCGTGTCCCCATGTCTCCTAGTGTGTCAGTGTGCCCTAGTGTCTCAGGGACACGGACACTGAGACACTAGGGGACACTGGGAGACATGGGGATGTTAAAACACTGAGACATGGGGACACTATGTATCCCAGTGTTCCCTACTGTCTCAGTGTCCTCATGTCTCCCTTAGTTTCTTAGTGTCCCCATGTCTCCCCATGTTTCCCCATGTCTCCCCTAGTGTCTCAGTGCCCCCATGTTTCCCAGTGACCCCATGTCTCCCAGTGTGACCTGATGTCTCACTGTATCCCAGGATCCCCCAGTGTCCCTATGTGTGTGTGCCCTAGTTTCCCCATGTCTCCCAGTGTCCCCATGTCTGTGTCCCCATGCTTTTGTGTCTCCATGGATCACCCAGTGTCCCTATGTCTCTGTATGCCCTGGTGTCTCCCAGGATCCCCCAGTATCCATATGACTGTGTCCCCTAGTGTTGCAGTGTCCCCATGTATTTGTGTTTCCCAGTATCCCAATGTCACTGTGTCTCCCAGGATCCACCAGTGTCCCTATGTGTCTGAGTGCCCCGGTGTCCCCACGTCTCCCAGAATCCCCAAATATCCCTATGTCTCCCATAGTGTCCCCATGTCTCCCAGTGTCTCAGTGTCTCCCAGGATCCCCCAGTGTCCCCATGTCTCTGTGTGCCCCAGTAACTCCATGCCTCCTCTAGTGTCCCCATGTCTACCCTAGTGTCTTAGTGCACTAATGTCTGTGTCTCCCAGGATCCCCAGTGTCTAAGTGCCTAGTGTCTAAGTGCCTAGTGTCTAAGTTTCCCCATGTGTCTCTGTCTCCCATGATCCCCCAGTGTCCCCATGCCTCCCCTATTGTCTCAGTGTCCCCATGTCTCTGTGTCTCCCATAGTGTCCCCATGTCTGTGTCTTTGATCCCCCTGTGCCCTCTGTGTTACCTATTACAGACTGCCCTCCCATTTGTCTCCCACCTTACTTGAGCTGCTGGCTGGACTCTCTGGCAGCGCCGCTCCCTCGCAGATCAGTGAGTAGAGAGAGGCAGGGATCGAGATGCTGTAACTTCCTATCCCTGCCTCTCTCCACACACAGGTATTGCAGTGTAATCTCAGTTTATACTGAGAAAAATACCGGCATTTGTATTGCTGGTATTAGTGCAATACCGGCACCGGCCAGGCAGCCGCAAATACCGGCTGTGCTGGTAAAATACCGGGCAGATGGCAACCCTAATTACAAAACATACCCACCCATGCATTCATATTAAAATCCACTGCATCCCTGGCCTGGAAAACCTGTAAGAGCCTGGTGAGAAATATTATGCTATATTTATATTTCCTATATATCACACAGGGGCTCTCCAGGAGGTATATAATGAGGCATTTGCTCATTAAAAAAATACTCTAGATTTCCTCTGGTGTTTCTTTTAATAGTAACTATTATACCAATAGTTTAATGTTATCACTGATAAGCCTTATTCATACAATTCTCTGGTCTAGATGGTTCTAGAACTACTTTGTTCCCTCAGATAAAATGTCATATATTTTTTTGCATCCTGAAGGTTCACTTTGTGTCAATTATATGCATAATTGTTACACAAAGCTACTAGCCAAGTAAAAGAGGACTTGAGTCTTGAAACTAGCACTGTGGATTATACCTTTTCAGTGCAGAAAGGGGTAGTTATTAAATACAACGTAAACAAGAGTTGTGTTCCTTCTCACATAACAGATAGTTTCAAAAGGTATGAGGAAAAACATGGAGGGTGTCATGACTCTCAGAGCCTCAGCTGTAAACATTATATATACAAAGTTCCGCTACGAAGGACAAAACAAGCACTCTTCTTATAATGCATATAAATAAAAGGTAGTAAAACACTCACAGAAATCCCATGTGCCCATACAAGCAATAATTGTAATTTGACATCTAGTACAGGCAGAGATAGCAAAGATACAATATCTCAAATAATGTCAGGAAAAGGGCAGAACAGTGGTGGCTTGAAAAAAAAATATTTTATCATCTATGCCTACAAGAAGATAGAAGTGAGGATTCGTATGTTACATGATGTGAAGAAACTATCCCTGTTATTTTGGTACTTTTGTTTTACCCTGTTCGGTAGATAACTACTGAACACTGACCACCCCCTGGCTCATTCACTTCAAAGGAAACCGCCAATTAAGTGCTCTCTCTGTGTGGCCGCCGTTCGTATAGCCGAACGCCTCGTGCAAGAGAAAACGGCGGCCATCTTGTTAGTACTTTTTGTACTTTTGTAGTTCTAAAAAGACTGACCGCACAGCCCAATTTCATGGAACTATTTCTGGGCAGGAGTATAGTGTACGGTCGGTCAAATTAAGACCTCCATGTAACTCTTGAACCCCTGAACTGATCTGGGTGATTTTTGAATATGTTGGTCCCCCAGATCGGGGCTATCAGGGGATATGACTTTTGTGGTGGTTTCATGGAGTTTGGGGTACTTTCTGAGTTTTATGTTAATGCATGTTTTTTGTGTTGGGAGATAATTGAGTTTAGTATAGTGCCCTGTACTCAATTATCTCCCCAGTACAAGGGACGGATTATATTATTGTCAGTAGGAGTGCCCTGGACCTGAGAGCCAATGTATTTGCAGAATGTATTTTGTCACTGTCCCCTCTCAGGTCCAGTGGGGAATGCCCCTGGAATATGTCAACGTAAGCCCTGTACATTATTAACTGCATATAAACCAGGCGGTTAGCCTGAAGTGTTACACCCTTCATCTAGTTCAGGCTGATGTTTGTATTTCTGTCTACTTTGCTGGGAGAATATACTTGGATGCTGCAATTCATCTGGAGAAACATTCAAATCAACACCCGAACTGCGAGCTATAATCACTCAAGCTCTAGCAGTTCGGGAGAAAATAGGCGAACGGGTATCTGTACTACCAACGTTCGTTACACATGAGATTAACCATTTCATTAAGTACCACTTAAAAATGTAAAAATATATATTTTCAGCATCATGTTTCAAAATTAAAAGATTAAAATATGTAAAACATATGCATAATGTTTACAGCAAGATTGGGGGAGATGAGAGTTAATGCATTGTTGCAGCCCTGGTCACACCTCCCTGCATGTGATTTACACATCCTTCCTAAACACTTCCTGTAAAGCGTTATCTAATGTTTACACTTACTTTGTTGCAAATACTGTTTAGTTTTGAATTTCTTATTTTCTGTTATGTTAATAGTTTGCTAAACCCTGCAGCCTCCTGTGTATGATTAAAGTTTAATTACCAGAGTAGGAGATAACAACATTTAAAGTACTACATCTGATTGAAAGTGAAACCATTTTGTTTTCATGCAGGCTGGCCAGGGGAGGTGTGGCTAGGGTTGTATAAAAAAAGAAACAAAAGTGTTTTAACTCCTAAATGGCAGTGATTTGAACAGTGAAACTTCAGAGGCATGATATATACTACAACTGCTTCATTATGCTAAATTTGTTTTGGTGACTATAGTTTCCCTTTAAAGTTAAAATATATATTTCAAAATTCTTATTTGAGCATCACAATGCAAACTTTATCTTTACTAGTCTAAAGTGGGTTGGTGTTTTATTATTAAACTACATATCCCATGATCATTATCCAAGCACCTGGCTGGCTTGCCTCACAGTCCACAACATCTGGAGTGTAAAAGATATTACATCACTGATTTATAAGAACCAGGAATGATAAACTCTGGCATTGCAGTTGCTATGTGGACTGCATTTCAAGTAATGCCTCCTAGTTGTTGGAGAACCTGATGTTGCCTATATGCGATAGCAACTAAGGCTGATGATTGATATGTACTGTCTTTTATGTACAAGACAAAATATATGTTTTCATTTCATATTCTGAAAACCCATCAAAAGTACTTTCAAGCCATAAAGAAGTTTCTAATTATTTTACAAGACTTGGATCCACCACTTGTACTGGTCGGCTAAACACTCAGACTGATCCTTTAGAAGTGTGGAAGACGAAACACTCAAAAACAATCCATGTTTCAGATAATAGGATCAAGAGGAGATTCAATTTCTTCTTCCAAGTACAGATAGAAATGTGAGTTTCCCTAAAATATATATTTATTTTGTTTTTAAGCATAAGGAATATGCCTTGGCAAAATGAGGATTTATAACAGAAAATGTCAGCTCAAAACAATGTGGCCTCATCTGAAAATATCACTTGTATTAAATACCGGTAATGATGGATACCAAATAACATCATTTGAATTAAAAATTGAAACCATTTGACCAGCATTATTAGCATTTTATTAATTTCAATATTAATAAACTTGACGTTTTGCTCCAAGTACCATGATTACATCACCGATTTTGAGTGCTCGTGGTATCTGGAGTATGAATGTATGTGGAGCATTTCACTATGGTAGGAAGGGTTACTCTGACCAAAAACAACATTTCCTTATTTACCCTTTAAATAAATACAGGATTCCATGGCTCCAACAAAAATTTGCACTCGTCTCTCTGGAATAGTCTTATGGACTAGTCCTATAGACTAATAATGGAACATTGTTTTCTTACCATCAAAATTTCCAGTGAACAGGTAAATCCAGGTGACTGCTGGAACAAATAAGAGAGTAAGAGAGGCTGCCAGGAACTTTCTTCTCCCTCTGCAGAATCCCAGCATTCTCTCAAAGTTGGGCTAAATTCAAAGGTCAATGCCGTTTCTAGGCCGGAATCATAGTGTTTTTCTCGATTGGCATGTTAAAATTCTGCAAAAGAAAAGAATAAAATGAGCAAAAGTTCAGCTTGACTTTTGTCCTGCACTAGTGAGACCGTTGTCACTTTAATATACCACAGATAATAATAAAGAATACCACACTGAAAAATGAATCTGCAGACTGACACACAGTAGGCTTAATCACCTTAAATAAAAAGAAAAGAACAGAAATATGGCAACCTGCACAATTAGAAAAACATATTTGCAGACAAGTAAACCTACTTAATGGTTAAACCAAAAAAGAGAAAAGTTTCCCTAGAAACATGTGTGTTTATTAAATAAAACAGAAAAGTATTAAAACCACTTAAAGTGTTTCTCCAAATCCTTTCTTGTACTGAATAGATTAATGCCCTATTGGCATTATTCTATCAGTTCCTTCAACAAACACGCTCAATTTTTAAGCAAGCATTTACTTTCCTTAATCCGGTACCGGGAAGTCGACAAACCCCATGTGACGTCATAGTAGCCACTTCTTATAGAGAAGCCTCTAATTTGGAGGACATAACACATGCGCCCACTCTGAGCAACGGATGGGGAAAGGGAGAGAGGGAGTGAATGATTAAAAATATACAGTACAGCAACAGAGTGGATAGGGAGGCAGGAGGGCTAAATTCGGTGTGGAAGGAAGAGCAGGAGAAGGACAGACAGGAGCTTCCACTTGCAAGGTCTGTCTGCAAAGGAGAAGCATTTATGTCTTTAGTGCAACCGTAAATTATGCAAATTTCCTGTGTAATGATTTGCCCCTGCCATACAATTGCCAATATCTCAGGATGTGCAGTGTTTGCACATAAAGGCTACTACCACCATGACCACTTTAAATCACTGAAGTTGTCATGGTGATAGGAGTAACCTTTTTAAGACACACTGCAGTGTTTGTATCAGTAATAGATCTGTGTTTCATTGATTCTGATACAATGTTATATTCTTTAAGACTCTATTCCCCTTGGTAAAGAGCTTTCAATAGACACCTTTGTCTGACTTGCTCATATAGCAGGGATTTTAGGGGAAATTGTGTTGCTACACTACATGGCTTAAATACATAATATTTTATTGTTCCTATTTTATTATGTTGGGATAATAAAAGTTATGTTTTATTTAGTACACACACACTTGTTTCTAGAATAACTTTTCTCTTTTGTGGTTTGTTATCTGTAATAGCTCTCTCTTCATCTTGTGAACTTAATGGTTAATGGTGCATTTGCAGGACCCCTTTAAAAGAACACCATAGCGTTAGGAATACAAACTCGTTATTCCTAACACTATACTGTCTCCTCACTAAAAAAAGCAAAAATGTTTCAATTTCTCTCTTTTTTTTTTTCCAGTGTCAAAACTCATTTTTGTGCCTGCAACTTTATCAGCAGGCATTGCTTCATTGGTTTTTTTTTTTGTCCAATTCAATGCTTCCCACGGAGAAGTATTGGAATGAGAAACACATGCACGGCGAATCAAATGCTTTGAACATCACATAGCCAATATGAGTTATGTGTATGAAAGTGACCTCTTATGGTTGTCACTAAGTGTGTATTTAGCCCTGCATTCAAAACACTGCCATATCTACTAAACTGCAATGTTTTAAATTGCAAGGCTGAATCGACAGGGGAATTGCACCCAGACAATGTTATTGCGATGAAGAGGTCTGAATATCTTTAATGTCCCTTCAAAGAAAACTGCAGCATGTAAGACAGGTTGGTAGCTAGTGTTTTAGTTCTGTGAGGACTATGAATCTCTCATCGCAGTGGAGATGTGTTAATTGATTTTTGTTTGTTCATGGCTCCATCTCTGTAAGATTACCCTCCTTATTACTTCTGGCATATATACATGCATTTACTTTAAAGGTGACATAACTGTCAACCATCTCAATTCTACATCCTTGTCAACAAAAAAAGCACAGCGTGTGTACACCATTAAACATCTTGTCCGTGCAATACGGCAATGCAGAGCCAGTCTGCCACACAACCCTTTCCAATACTGTGCATGACCAAAAGGTCAATATGTGACACTTACTCTCGTTCCACACCTTCCCTTGAACATGTTGTGAAGTATGGGTGAGGCCTACCAATGAGCCATCCAATAATAGATTAAAGCTTCCTGGAAATGTAACAGAGTGCTCTTAAATTGCTCCAATATACCACGTACAGTATACATTACATAAATTATTATTATACTCAAAATATGCGCATTGTATTACACTATACTTCAATATTAATCAATGTAGTGTCTTTCGAAGGACATCTGTAAGTATTACATAACCACAAAGAAATAAATGGGGTTTTTTCTCCTTTAGTGTAATAATAATCAGTTATTATATAAAGCTTGTATTAAATGCAGATATTATAAATTACAGGAGGAAGGCATTAGTAGATCAGAATATAATCTGAAATGAATAAACGTATTGGCTACTCATGGATTGCTTACTGACTCACAAAAAGGAAGACAAAGCAAGCAGTGAATAAAAAGGAACAAAACAAATCGATGCTCGAGAATAGAAATAAACGTGTTTTATAGAGAGAATGTTTGCTTTGAAAAGACTTTAGTAATTTAAAACAAAAGTACATTTAGCCCACAGTGCTTTTTACACAAATTAACATTAAGTGCTTACACTTGAAGCTGCAAGAATTTCTGAAAAATAATTTTTGCTAAGATGGATAATATATGCCAAGTGTAATTGCATCTATGAAGAGATTTACCCATCCCATGTGGGGTAAACTGCTCCTTTCGCTCCAGAACATCATTTTAATGCATGCACTGATTAGTTCTGATTTTCCTTGATTTTCCCTAAGGACTCTAAAATTAGATTCCTGGAAGATCCAAAAGAAATGAGTGCACATTTTGAAACAAAAAACAAAACAAAAAAAATCATTCACAAGACTTGTAAACAGTATTTTGTTTACAATTGTTCTGGAACTTTTGATATAATCCATTTCTTATAGTATGGCTATAATACCTGTTGGGCATTTAAATTATGTATTATATTGAGAGATACCATACCTAGCTCAGGACTTACTACAAGGCCTAAAATAAAGATTGAATGCAAACAATTACTAAAAATTACAGGTTTCTACAGATGATGTATTGTGTGAAATGTCAGACAACTTTATGATGCTAGGATATCCATGATACTTCATTGGATGCTCCATTTTCATTACAATCTATATTAGATATTTAGCAAAGTATATTATAATTCAGTTTAGATAGAACAAAGTCAGGAAAAGTATTGCAAATTAAACATTATTTAATTTCTCCTCTTCTCTGTATGCTTATTCTATGAGAACTGGCAGGTGCAAAGGAAAGAGCTTGTAACAATGCAAGTTTTCATTTGGGGAATATCTACTAAACAGTGATTTTTATTTATTTTGTATTTAGGAAGTGGAGTGTCCCTTTAACCCCTTAAGGACCAAACTTCTGGAATAAAAGGGAATCATGACATGTCACACATGTCATGTGTCCTTAAGGGGTTAACATTAGAAGAGTCCCAGCGTGCTGTGCCGGTCCAAGTTTTAGAGAGATGATGACATTTAATAAAAGTACTATTCTCTGTTTTGCATAGCTTACAATTTTAAAACCCTGTACATTTTCTCAATGTCACTTCAAGGACAGCCACATAGAGATATGAAGCCTTTTCTTACCAGAGAATATATTTCCTAGTCAAGATGTACACACAGTGCAGAATCACAACATTGCATTTGTTTACCCTGCTAATCACATCATTGTAATGCAGCGACCACACGGTTATAGAAATGAGATGGCAGATCGAACAGGCGTCCAAGCCGTTGGTATTCAGAAGCCTCATTGGGCACATAATTATGTGCCCAAGAAGTAACTGTTAGAGCAAACAGCATTAGCTGTCAAGTCAGGGAAAATCATATTTGTCCTGATCACACATAGCTAAATTCTCCCCTATTTGTCCTGATTTGTGAATGCTTTTAAGCTGCCTGTCACACCTAATCAGTCCACACACCAGATAAGATCCCAATTTGCTGAGTTTATTAACATGCCTTGAGAAGAGAGGTCACCCCGATTATTTATAACACCCTCCTCTCCCAACACACACGCACACTTCTCCTGTCAGAGCTAATAAAATGCTAGCTCACAATGCAGGGACAGGCGGGAGATGAAAGCGTCCGCAATCTGCGAATTTTCTCTCGTGCCAGCGGCTAAACTGGAATATAGCAACAACTGAAAAGTGACACTTTCACCGTGTGCCCCTGTTACGGAGCAATCATATCACACGTTGAGTTTATTCTGGGATAGAGAGTTGGGGCAAAGCTGGCATTCATGCAAGAACTGGTATAAAACATTTTTTTTTTTTTTTTTTTTTTTTTAGTAAAAGGGATAACAAAAATATATTTGCAACATAGAGAAACACACATTTAGCAGCATTAGCACTTTTTGATCAACTATTCATAAGAATAGCCTAAATGTATACATTCACAAATTTCTGCTAAATGTTAAATCTGAATCTTTCCCCCAATCTCCCTCCCTAGCATAGCCCTAATAACGAATTGTTACTTCCCCAAGCCTAACTCTATTCAGTTTCACGGTCATAGCCAATATACATTGTCATTCAGCATTGCAGCAGGGGTCACAATTACTAATCAGAGCAGCATTGAAATTCACCAAACATTTATATGTGTACATTTTAGCTGCAGAGGTTGAAAGCCACCTTGATGAAATATTTAGGTGCCCCCTAGATACAACATGGTAATTATTTCAATGTGCGCTGTAAATCCCCATAGGACAGACTAGCTTTAATTAACAGCAGCAGGCACAATGTTTTAGGGTTCTTATTGATAAACAGAATGAAGGTGGCATGAGTGTCTCCTTCAAATGTAGATTAGTCTTCTTTCATTTCAGCCTTATTAAAGACACTTTCTAAGCAACGTAATTCCTTTACTTCTACGCATAGGTTATAAAGCAGTCAGCACCCATGTTCCCCATGTCTCCCATCATTCTTGCAGTTATCAGACGGTTTGCAGAACGGACAAGGGAATAACAAATTGTAAGGCTAAAATAGCTGGATACATAGTTTTTTTTAAATTAGGCAATTTTTTTCAGCTATACTATTTTGGCTTAGAATGCAATTGTCAGTTCATCACTATTCTTGAATAATTTCTCACAGTTCCACAATTGTGACGAAACCAACAGTTTCTTGTAGATATCACAACCTGCCTGTACAAGTTTGTGCATTGTTTAATTTGGGAGTGTATTGCCAGGAAAGTCAGAATAGGGTAAAGTTTCTAAAAGTAAATGAAAAATGACCAAGAGCTAAGTGAGACTTGAAGGAACCAAAAACACATGTGGTGTGGCCTGGTGCTGACATTTGTGATGGGCCTAATTACACAATCTTATCAACAGGAAACACTAAAACAATCATACCTCCCAACTGTCATGTTTTTGGCAGAGCTGGTTCTGGAGGGAAACTCACAGTACATAGCTATAAGAAAATGCACACCCTATGCTAACTTCTCGCTTTCATCGTTCATGTAAATCCATACCCCCTAACAGCAGTCTCCAGTTAAGCAGTATGTCTATGGGCGGGGTGAAAGGGTGGGCTACTGACCCGAATCATGTAACCAGAACCGCCCAAAAGGGTGAACATGCCCAAAAAGGGGTCAGGTCTGCCCAAAGAAGTGGAAGGCCAGCCTGGTGTGAACGCATGTCGGGCTGCCTGCCAATCATGCAGACTGGCCAACAAAGGGCATACTATGCAGACAGCAACCTGAGCTTGGCATAATTGCATGTAATGATGCGCTCGCTCCACGCTTTCTAAAGACTGTCCCTTAACTTGTCAACTACTATCCTTACCTTCCTACTAGCAGGCGTATGCTCCTAGTATATAGTATGGGACAGTGTAGAAGAAAGGGAACATGCCACAGTGTTACAGAGACCGAAGCAGCAAGAGTATTTGCATAGTGCACAAAGTCAGCTTTACCTTAAAGGGACACTATAGTCAGCAATTTACAATGTTTGGTGTGTAGGAGTGTATTACAGCTTTCACAGTGATAAGGCAGGCATTAATGTGCTAACAGTTTGCGTGTATATGTAAACACTTTGTGTTCTTCTCACTTAAAGGACCACTATAGTGCCAGGAAAACAAACTTGTTTTCCTGGCACTATAGTGCCCTGAGGGTGCCCCCACCCTCAGGGTCCCACTCCCATGGCGCTGAAGGAGGAGGAAGGCGTTAATCCCTTTCCTTTTCTCCAGCACCGGGCTCCCTCAGCGCTGGGACTCTCCTCCCTCTTCTAACATCACCGGCTAAAAACTCATGCGCGGCAAGAGTTGCGCACGCATTCAGCCAGTCTCATAGGAAAGCATTATCAATGCTTTCCTATGGACGCTGGCGTCTTATCACAGTGGGAAGCGCCTCTAGTGGCTGTCAATGAGACAGCCACTAGAGGCTGGATTAACCCATAGGTAAACATAGCAGTTTCTCTGAAACTGCTATGTTTACAGCAAAAAGGGTTAAACCTAGAGGGACCTAGCACCCAGACCACTTCATTAAGCTGAAGTGGTCTGGGTGCCTATAGTGGTCCTTTAATCCGATTGTTAAAAAAAAAAGAACTAAAAGGTAAACTCACTGGCCATTCCACAGCCACAGTTTTTTTTTTTCATATAACTTTTTTATTGTTTTGCAAGTTATGGGGTACAGAAAAGAGAGGGGGGGGGTACGAGATTACATATTTCAGCAAGTTATACAATATGTGAACGTGTTATCCAGAAATAAGATACAAATTCTACATTACTATACAATTTGGGATGACACAGTGGGGTGGTAGTAGGGGAGAGAAGGCCTACAGGGCAAAGAGGGGTGGAGGGATAGGTAGGGTTGAGCAGCGGTGGGTCAGTGTTCTTACATCTCATGGTATGGCCATGCACATTGGTAGTAACCTGATAAGTTATCTGTCGGAGCATTCGTTACGGGTTTTGTTTGTTCAATACTTTAGCATATATTGTCCGCCATGGTTGCCATGCGGTTTCGAACCGTTGTGTGTCTGCACTTTGGTGCGCTGATATGCTCTCATAAATCTGATATTGTTGGATCTTGTCCCATAACTGAGATTTGGATGGGCAGGCTTGTGATTTCCAGTTAGTTGCTATAAGGTTCCTAGCAGCCAATAGTATGAGAGCACTAATTTGCTTGTGTTCCCTAGGAATCCTGGTCGGGAATATGAGCAGGAGGTACGTTTGGGGATTTGGGGTGAGGCTCCCTACGCCCAGCACCTCCAGCAAACTCCGGACTTCTGTCCAGAGGGGCTGAATCACTTGGCACGACCACCATATGTGGAAAAAAGTTCCCATCTCCTTGGAGCACCTCCAACACGTTGGCGGCACAGTAGGGTAAATTTTGTGTAGTCTCAGTGGTGTCAGGTACCATCTGTAGAGCAGTTTTCTATGTGCTTCAATGTGTGTGTAGCATTTAGTGAGTTTAGAGAGACCATTGAGGGCCTGAACCCAATCTTCAGTGGATAAATTGAGGGAGCAATCTTCCTCCCATTGCTTTTTACACTGGGGAGTTTGACGGGGGACTACTTCTTCCCACATTCTATAGCAGAGGGAGATAGACTTGGGTTTGCTTGGTACGGCCCAGCATCTTTCTATAATTCCCTCTGTTGAAGGGTTTTTCTCACGGGTATCGTCTTGTTTTTGTACGTGAGTCAGTATGGTACCTTTAAGTCTGAGGTATGTGAATAGTTCCACCGGTGGTAGGTGCCATTTCGCTTGTATGTCAGCGAACTGTATAACCTCCCTGTCCTCCAGTAGGTGTTGTATGTTGGTGATACCAGCTTTAACCCACCTGTTTAGAGGTAGGTGCGGTGAAGTGGCTTTTAGAGCCGATAGTGGTGCCCTGACGTGATACATGGTTTTACATCCTAGTGAGGACATGAACGTGTCCCAGATGTTGAGTGTGAGAGTGGTGGTTGGGTACAGGGCTAGTCCGGGGGGTCTTAGGTGTTTGGGTGTCCACAGGGTGTCAACCATGTTCCCTCCCTGAACCTGTTTGTTCTCCATATCTACCCAGCTTAGTTCTCCTTTAGGGGAGTGTAGAAGGATCCCGGCTGTTAGCGCTGACGCTTTGTAGTATTGGGCTATATTCGGTAACCCCACCCCCCCTTGTTTGACTTGTGTGTACAGGAGTTTGGCAGGGATCCTAGGTCTTTTATTGTCCCATATAAAGGCATTACATATTTTTTGTAGGGTTTTGAGTATGGGTTGTGCTATCTTTAGGGGAAGCATGCGAAAGATGTATAGGACCTTGGGCAATATGGTCATTTTGAAGGCGTTAATCCTTCCCAACCAAGAGATATGTGTATGTTTCCATCTCAGTGTCTCCGTTTTGCACATGTTGGGGAGAGTTGAAAGATTTAAGCGGGCAGTTTTGTCAACTGAAGGCGCAATTTTAACCCCCAAATATGTAAGGGAGGATGACCTCCAATCGAATTGGTGTTTGTCTTTTAGAATTGTTATGCGGCCTGAAGGCAGGTTAACTGGTAATGCCTGGGTCTTGTCCTGATTTAATTTATAGTGGGAAACCAGGCCAAAGTCTTTAAGGGTATGTACCAGGTGGGGTAGTGAATGTTCCGGGTCTGTTAACGTCACTAGGACATCATCGGCGAATAGAGCCAATTTATGTTCTTGGCCTAGTACCCGTATTCCTTTGATGTTTTGATGACTGCGGATCTTTTGGGCCAAAGGTTCTAGTGACAGAATATATAGGAGGGGGGATAGAGGGCAGCCCTGGCGTGTCCCATTGGTGATATGGAATTTGTCCGAGATGAAGCCTCCACTAGAAACCTTGGCAGCTGGCGTGCTATACAGTGCATTGATACTTGTGATCATTTCTGGTGGGAACCCATATTCTTCTAAGACCCTAGACATGTATGTCCAATTGAGGCGATCGAAGGCCTTCTCCGCGTCCAGCGCAAGGAGAAGGCCCTCTGTGTTGCTCTTATCCATACATGCCAACGTGTTTAGAATGCGTCGGGTGTTATCCGAGCCTTGTCGGCCGCGGACAAACCCTGATTGGTCGTTATGCACTAGTTGCGTGAGGAAGGGGGCTATTCTGTTGCTAAGTATTTTGGCGTATATTTTGGCATCTCCATTCAACAATGATATGGGTCTGAAATTTTTACACTGTGTAGGTGGCTTCCCGGGTTTAGGGAGTGTGGAGATGTGGGCCAGGAGAGTCTCTTCTGGTAAGGCACCTTTGTTGCTACTCTGCCTATATAATTTTAGCAGGTGAGGTGAGAGGACAGCTGCAAACTGCTTGTAGTAAGTATTTGTGAGTCCGTCAGGTCCTGGTGACTTGCCTGTGGGCAACGCCTTGATCACTGCCGAGATTTCGTCCAGTGATATAGGCTTCTGCAAGGCCTCTATTGCGGTTGGGTTCAGTGAGGGTAGATGTAGGTCCGATAGGAAGTTGTCTATGTCTGTTTTTGTCGGGACTAGAGTTGTTCCTTCGTGTTGAAGGTTATATAGTTGGCCATAGTACTTTGCAAAGGCATTTACTATCCCCTGAGGGTCAATAATTTTGTGGTTACTGCTATCTTGTAGGTAGGCAATTCTGGAGGCGACGGTTTTTTGTTTTATTTGTGCTGCTAATTTGGCTCCCGCCCTGTTCCCTGCTGCGAAGAATTTGTGTTTTGATTTTTGTAAAAGGTAGGTAGTTTTAGCTAGTTCAATATCCCTCAACTGGGATTGGAGTGCCAATAGTTTTCTCTGTAGAGTGTTATTGGGTGATCGTTTGTTCTCGTGTGTGAGAGTTTTAATCTCATTGACTATAGTCAAGTATTGCGTTTGTCGTACTCTTTTGGTGTGGCTAGCGTGTTTGATAAAGCTTCCTCTAATAACCGCTTTATGAGCTAACCAGACGTAGTCTGAGTTAATGTCCTGTTGATCGTTGTCTGTAAAATAGTTCTTGAGGTCTGTTGTTATTTGTTTGACTATGTGTGGTTGTGTTAGCAATTGGTTGTCTAGCCTCCAAGATGTTTGGCCTGTATTAGGGAATCTCTCTTTGAGTGTTAATGTGATAGGAGCGTGGTCTGACCACGTGATGTCTCCTATTTCTGTGTCCAGTATTTTTGTGAGGGATGTGGTCTTTATTAAGAACCTGTCTATCCTGGAGTAGCTGTTATGCACCGCAGTGTAGCAGGTGTAATCTGTTTCAGAGGGGTGTGTGATTCGCCAAGGGTCTACAAAGTCATGTGTTGCTAAGACTTCTTGAATGTTACGTGACTGTGTGAGCCTCCTCTTGGAGGTGGTCGTTGCCACTGTTTTCGAGGCTGATGAGTCTCTAAAGCTATCTAGAAGAAAATTGGTGTCGCCTCCAAGTATTACCTCCCCAAATTTATACAGGTTCAATAATGCAAACATTCTAGACATAAACTCCTCTTGGTTATCGTTAGGCCCATATATGTTCATTAAGGTGAAGGGGTTATTGTTGAGATGGCATTGAATTATCAGGTATCTACCTTTTTTATCAGTGATTTTTCGGATCAGTTCAAAAGTAGTTTGTTTGCTAATTAAAATGGACACTCCCCTTTTTTTTGTGGAATAGCAGGAGTGATGGTCTATAGGAAACCAGGGTGAATTGAATCTGGGGCGAGATCCCCATTTAAAGTGGGTTTCTTGAAAAAAAGCGACATGCGCCTTCTGATTTTTGGCCTCTAGCAGTGCCAATCTCCTCTTATTGGGTGTATTTAGCCCTTTTACATTAAGAGAAAGTACCTTGAGGGACATGTCGCCAGTGGTAATTCTAGGTTCGTTGTCTACCTGAGCTTTGTGACAGCGCCGTCGGAGTGTGTTGGCGACACTGGTGGGGGGGGAGGGGGGAGGGTTAGGTAGCACTATATAACAGAAAAACGTGAACTATATACAAGCCCGATAGCCAGGTGGCTGGTGCAGAAATCTGCTGACGGGTAATAAAGTGGCTTAGTACTTAAGCCTTGTGGGGTACCGTGGGTGCTGTCGTTGCGTTACTAATGTCGTATGCACACGTGGGGAAAAGCTAAAATAAAGATAACTCAAATTAGTGGGTGTGCTCCACTGGTAACACTCGGTATCAGAAATCACAATTCGTAGAGAAAGCGAAATATTCAGTATTATAACAATATCTAACTAATAGTTGTAACAATTATATATAATCAGCCGCCTCGTGTGGACTCTCGGCTGTACGACACCATTAAAGTGAAGACAGGTATGAGGGTGCACAGGGGGATTTGCGTATATAGTCTCTGTTAACATATACATATCTGTGGTTTATCAACGATGGGCAGGAACGGTGCGCCCCAGGTTGTCGTCGTGTCGCTGGTATCTTTCTGGAATGTTCATGTTGTGCCAAGGGAGCGAGTTGTGGCCTTTCGTCTGCTTTCGGGGTGGTGATGTCGTCGGGGATCTGGAGCTGCCTGGCGGTGGTGGTATAGGAATGTCCCATTCTTTGAGTAGTCTCGCGCCGTCACGTGGCGTGGAGATTATCTTGTCAGTTCCATTCCTTTTAAGTAGTAATTTCGTTGGGAATCCCCATTTGTAAGGGATGTTAGCCGATCGTAAAGCAAGGGTTATTGGTGCAAATTCTCTTCTCTTGAACATAGTCGCTGCTGATAGATCAATGAACAACTTGATTTCTGCAAACTGTTGTGGCAGCGGAGGGTGCTTCCTGGAGGCCTGCATGATTTGGTCTTTCACTGTAAAGTAGTGGACTCTGGTGATTACGTCCCTTGGTGTGGAGGAAGGCAGGTGTTTAGGCTTAGGCAGTCTGTGCGTGCGGTCTAGCCGGAGGTCTGAGGCCTCTAACTCTGGGATGAGTGCCTTAAACATGTCCTGTACAAATTTAGGCAGGTCTTGTGGGCTCACTTCCTCAGGCACCCCCCTCAATCTTATGTTGTTTCTTCTGTCTCTGTCCTCATTGTCTGCTATTTTCCCTTCTAAGTATTGTACCTTTTGCTGCAATGCAGTGTGTGCTTCTGCTAAGTCGTTGTGGGCTTCCCTTAGCCCTTCTGTCGCCTCCTCTAAATGCGCCGTCCTGTCCCCTAGGGCCTGGATGTCTGCCCTGACGTCCGCCGCCATTTTAGAGAAATCGGAACGGAGAGTGGACTGCAGGGACTGCAGCATGTGGCTCACGGAGGCATCCGTGGCCGGTTGGGTATAGGGGGGGTCCGTTGGATCTTGACACTCACCCGGTTCGCAGTCTATAGCTGTGGGGCTGCGGTCGTCGGCGCCATCTTGGCTGTCACTGCGGCCCGTTGTGAGGTGCGAGTGGAGGGTTCTCTGCTTCATTTTTTTCGCTGACTTAGTCGACATGACTTCCCCTGAGCTCTCCTCGGTTTTCAGTCGTGTTTTGGCGGTGTAATGCTGTGTTACACGCTGTGTTAGTCCACGGAATGGCGGAGCGCTCAGATTATGCGACTGCTTCCATGCGGAGTCAGGCCACGCCCCCCCACAGCCACAGTTTTAACGCTGTGAAACAATGGAAGATTGGTATGCATATTATGGGAGGTAGGTACTATCTGTACCTGGTTGTAAGTGGTAGACAGACATGCTAAAAACTAAGTGAGGATACTGTGTGTCCTGATCCTGTCTGTTGGTAGAAGTTATTATTATTATTATTATTATTATTGGTATTTATATAGCGCCAACTAATTCTGCAGCGCTTTACAATATTATGAAAGGGGGGCAAATTTACAATAAATTAGACAATTACACAGTGACACAGGAACAATAGGTAGATGAGGACCCTGCTCAAACAAGCTTACAGTCTAGAGGAGGTGGGGTACAAATACACAGCAGGGCAGCAAGGATGACAGCCACCAAACAGGGTGTAAAAGTAGCAGAGCTTGAGGTGAGAGTGGAGTATGGCAGGCTGTTCCAAAAGAAGGGAGCCGCCCGCGAGGACTCCTGCAAGTGCGAGTTAGCAGTAAGCAGGCCCGGACTGGCCATCGGGCACACCGGGCAAATGCCCGGTGGGCCACGGTGGCCGTGGGCTGAGGCCGGCAGGGAGATCACAGGATCTCCCCGGACGGCCCCTGCAGGGCCGCCACTATCCTAGCGCCGGCCCCGCTGTATTCCATGGAGGGCCGGTGGGGAGATCAAAGATCTCCCTCACCGACCCACATGCTGTCAAAGGCGGCCGCCGGCGGGGATAGAGGGAGGGAGCCAGCCTGCCAGCAGAGGAACCCGGCAGAGCTCTATCTTGCAGCTCCGCCGGGTTCCTCTTGCGAGATCCGGAACGTTGCCATGGCAACGACCGGATCTCGCGGGAGTGAACTCTAGCCCGCAGGCTAGAGTTCACTCACCGCTGGACCACCAGGGATGGATGGCAGAACGCCTGAACCCCCCTCCCACTCACCAGCGTGCCGGCCCCCCCCCTCCCAGGCTAAAAGGTAAGAAGGGAGGGGGGGACATACATTACTTTTTTTTGTTTTTATTTACCCCCCCAAACACACACAATCCCTTCTAACATGTATACAGAGCACTCTCACACACATCATCCACAGCACTCACACACATCATCCTCAGCACTATCACACTCAGCACTCTCACACACATCATCCACAGCACTCACACACATCATCCCCAGCACTATCACACTCAGCACTCTCACACACACCACACTCAGCACTCTCACACATCATCCCCAGCACTATCACACTCAGCACTCTCACACACATCATCCCCAGCACTATCACACTCAGCACTCTCACACACATCATCCACAGCACTTTCACACACACATCATCCACAGCACTCTCACACACATCACACTCAGCACTCTCACACTCAGCACACTCACACACATCACACTCAGCGCACTCACACACAGCACTCTCACACACACATCACACTCAGCATTCTCACACACACATCACACTCAGCACTCTCATACACACATCACACTCAGCACCCTCTCACACACATCACACTCAGCACCCTCTCACACACATCACACACAGCACCCTCTCACACACACATCACACACATCACACTCAGCACTCTCACACTCAGCACTCTCACACACACATCACACACAGCACCCTCTCACACACACATCACACACAGCACTCTCACACACACATCATCCACAGCACCCACACACACAAATCACCCACAGCACCCACACACACATCACACAGCACCCTCACACAAATCAATCACACACAGCACCCTCACACACATCACACCTCACACACACATACTGCACCCCTCACATACACACAGAATCCCCCCGACACACTGCACCACACACATACACAATACTTCCAAAACATATATATGTATATACACACACACTAGATTCCTTGTAAGCAAACACATACTACACTCCTAAACACACACTCTCTACAAACACTACATCACTTATACACACACACTATAGCCTGCATGCACACTCTTGCTACATCCCCTATACACACACATTCTCTACAGCCCCTAGCCACATCTGCATTACATTACACCACAAACACAACACGCCTAAAACCAACCTTATAACACAATACCACACCACAATCAGCTCACTCTGCACACACACAATACCACAAGCAGGCTCCAAACACATGCACAATACTCTTTCCTGGCATTTTTGTCTCCTGGTATCCATTTATAGAGACACCAGAGACAAGTTGCAAGGAAACACAGTGCAAGCATGTTATTACATTTGCTTGCGCTGTGCAGAACAAATACAGGGCTTTTTTTGTCATGCTAGAGCTCTTCAGCAGAGCTCTGCGCATGGTCTGCCCTGGAAGAGCATTGAACCAACATGCTCACTTTGAGAGGGGGCGTGTTTGTCATTAGTGATGACAATACACACCCTCTCTGCCCCGCCCCCTTCTTTGTGGGCTGCTGTGGTAAAAAAATGCCCGGGACAAATTTTTTTCCCAGTCCGGCCCTGGCAGTAAGGGTGCGAGCAGCGGACAGGAGAAGGTCACTGGCAGAGCGGAGAGACCGAGAAGGTGCATATCTATGAATCAGAGAGAAAATGTAAGAGGGGCTAGAGTTGGTTAGAGCTTTATAGGTAAGTGTTAGTATTTTGAATTGACACCTATAGGATACAGGAAGTCAGTGTAAAGATCGACTGAGGGGCGAACGATCAACCTGGCGGCAGCATTCATTATCGATTGCAGCGGGGCAGTTTGGCTTTTGGGGAGACCAACTAGGAGAGAATTACAGTAACTCATGTGAGAGATTACCAGAGCATGAACAAGTTCCTTGGCAGCATCTTGCGTGAGAAATTGGCGGATGCAGGTGATATTTTTAAGGTGGAATCGACAGGTTTCAGCAACATACTGGATATGTGGCGCAAAGGTGAGGCCAGGATCAAAGATAACACCAAGACAATGAGCTTGCAAGGATGGACTGATGCAAGCACCATCAACTTGCAGGGAAAGTGAAGGAGGAGGATCAATATTATGAAGGGGGGAAATAAGAAGTTCAGTTTTAGAGAGATTGAGTTTCAGAAAGCGGGAGGACATCCAATCAGAAATTGATGAAAGGCAAGCAGTGACAAGTTGTAGCACCGTGGGGGAGAGATCAGGGGAGGAGAGATATATCTGGGTGTCGTCGGCATACAGATGTAGAAGAATCCAAAGGAATTAATGAGTTTGCCAAGAGAGGCAGTATAAAGAGAGAACAGAAAGGGACCAAGAACAGATCATTGGGGGACTCCAACTGAGACGAGAGGAGGAGGTGTCATTGCAAAAGGAGACACTGAACGAATGTTGAGAGAGATAGGAGGAGAACCACGAGAGGACAGTGTCACACAGACCGAGGGATTGAAGAGTTTGGAGAAGGAGGACATGATCAGCAGTGTTAAAGGCTGCAGAGAGGTCGACAAGAATTAATATGGAGTAGTGGCCTTTGGATGTAGCTGTGATTAGGTAATTTGTAACTTTAATACGAGCAGTCTCAGTAGAGTGGAGGTGGCGAAAGCCTGATTGAAGAGGATCGAGGAGGGAGTTGGAATTTGTCAAGTAAAGGCAAGTCTTTCTAGAAGTTTTGAGGAAAAAGGAAGCAGGGATATGGGACGATAGTTGCAAGGGGAAGACTGGTCTAGGGATGACTTTTTAATGATGGGTCCGACAGTAGCATGCTTAAGGGGAGCAGTGACAACACCAGATGAAAGAGAGCAGTTTAGGACGTGTGTTAAGGATGGTACAAGACAAGGGGAAAGAGATCTGATAAGGTGGGAAGGCACCGGATCAAGCAGACAGTTAGTGGGACGAGATGAGAGGAGAAGCAAAGCCACCTCCTGTTAGTACCATGAGTGTGGGAACAGGATGCAATTCAGGCCACAGGGAGCTATTAAAGCACAGAGTAACTCCAGTGTTTCTCCATAGTCCATCATCACAGGGAGGTGCTTCTCTGTCCTTTCTGTCCTTCATGATGTGATCTGCTCTCTTATACTGTTACTTTATATGCTCTAAGTAATACTCTATCAATATTCTTTATTCATTATTATACGGTAGTTTAACATTTTTTTAAATGAAAAGCACTAGTTAACTCTCATCTTTGGAAAAATAATTATACACTGTTTATTTGCAAAGACAAAAGAAGAATTGGGGGCATACCTGGAACATGCATTTCTCGGGAATGATGCTGCCTAAGAGACCAAAAGTTATACAAAATACAGTTCAAGGAACAGTGCATACATAAAAATAAATGTTTACATTTTATAAGGCTACTTAAAATCACCTATCTCAGCAAACAAATATTCATTACCTCCATATGACTACACTGTGTTAAGTGCACCACTACTTCACAGTACCCCAATATTGGTGGGTCCTACAGTAATTCCAACATGGGAGACAAATTAAATAGTGCCAGTGCTAAATAGGCTAAAGTGTATTTCAAAAATCTGTTGTAAGAGCATATATATAACACAATATGGCCATATGGTGTAACTGAATCCCCACATTTGTTTGCTGAGATAAAATGTAAAGCTATATTTTTATGTGCTGTTCCTTAATTTTTATTTTGTATAAACTTTATAATAGGATACCCCCTTACCTCTCACAAGATCTCAGATCCTCTGTCTCTGGTTGTAAACTCAGAATACGTTCATATCCAAAACAAGAAACACTGTTGACTGTGACTATTTTAGTTGCAGAGTCAAATTCCTTCCTATCTCTATGGCTTTAAAGAGCTTCATCAGACTATTAATATACCTTGGGCTGCAGTTTATGATACGAGCTGTGTACTGGTAATGAGCTGTGAATACATATCTGCTCTGTGACTTTGCAAAGATTACACTAACCTTAACAACTCAAAGAAAGCTGGACAACAGCTGATCAAGGGATGCCTTTATTTTGATTTGCCATTCTCACCTCCCTAACACCTACACTTTAATTGCAAATACATTCAAAGTACGGGTGTGCAGAGGACATGAAGAATGTTGCAGCCCTGGCAGTTCTAATGAGGAGGAAAGATTCTGTCATTTACAACGCACAGTGACAGCTGTAACGATGACTAAGCCCAGGTTTATATCCATCACATTAATTTAAGAATAATGTGGTGGCTGAAACCATGAAGCCTGTGTGATTTTTTAGTAAAACTGAAGTAACCCTGTCTATGCCATTGTAAGCTTCCAGACAGCGCCCTGTATCAGTTCAACTGTATCAGTTTGTCACAGTCTATCAAATGGAGGTTGACAGAGACCCTTTGATTACTGAATTCCTTGGAGCAAATAAATTAGCGCACAAGTCTCTGCCTGACTGACCTGTAGGAAGGCCACACTGTAAGTATCATATGGTGTTAATTAAAGAAAATAAGGTACCCAGGGATGTTGTTTATTTTGCTCCGTAGATACAAAAAAATATGAACCATCTAGTTATGTTATATATAAAATAATGATTTAATGGTTTTTGATATTTGTCCCTTGTAAAACCCATATCAAAGCACAGCAAGAGATACAGCATGTGACACTCTAATACTTCCCTCACCTTTTGTGTGCCTTTACCCTACAGGTTGTATTGCCTAGGCCGCTTGGTAACATGCAATAGCTAAGGATATTGTCTGAATGTAAAACAAACTTTACTAGTGTTCCTATAAATGGGACACCCTGAGACAGTGTCCTACACAGCACACTTAAATATGTCCATAATGATGGGCTTACTGCATCACTGCAATGCATTGAAGACCCAGTGACCTCTTAGTTATTTATTGTGTTAATTTTTCTAGACAGATGTGTCTTTAATAACATACGTCAGGTAGCACGGACACCATAAATTACTTGTTACTAGAGACAGTTTTTCATTTCGATCTGAGACTGACATAGAAATCCACCTTGCTCCCTAGCATGTGGGCAAAGCTTTCCTTACAGGGTGTAATAAATCTATGATAAAATAGTACTACACTTACATCATCTAATGGTATAGATTTGTGACGTAGCATCGGATGATGTCTTAAAACAAAGCTATTTCATGTACTGTGTAGAGGTACCAAACAAGTGCATCTACTGCATTTAGCATTAATTAAAAGCATACTATTATGTAATCATAGAATGAGGTCTCTGTTTGTAATAGAACAGCCTTAATTAGAGGTACCCATAGTGCCAGCCATGTAAAACAAGCATTGTATCTCATTATAGAAATTAAAACCTTAACATATGCATTGTGCCAGTCAAATTGCTAGAAAACCTATATAATACATTTTGTTTCTATTTTATGCAGTTTCCATATAGATTTAAAAAATCCAAATGTTGCTACTCATCCTGAGGCACGAAAGCTTGGATTAGGGTTAGCATGCAAGCTACGTGGGATTCACAGTTAGGGTGGGACTTGCAATCAAGATGCTATGCATTGCAGCTTCCATCATTCTTTGTCAAAAACACTCAACCATCTCCAGTGCCCACAAAGCAGTGTATGCTTTTTTGGTGGATGCATTTAAACAAAAAAAAAAAACACATATTTTCTTTATAATTTCTTGCAGTCACTGTGGAGACAAATCCATACATGACCTTCAAACACGTAAGCATGCATACTTATCTTTCAAGACAAATAAAAATGCCTTATGGCCTAAATTAAAATCTGACTTTGGTAACTGATTGATAATAATTTCACATTTTCGATTAGGATCTCACAACAGTTATCAAAGCAATCACAAGCAAAATTTCACAAACCTTTTTATTGTCATTAATGCTGCTAAAATCGGATAACTATCTCGGAGGTCAATATTGAAAGGTTAAAAGGAAAGAAAAACAAATTGGCACCTTCCAGTGTTTTTTGATAATTACAGGTTAAATGTTACTGAAAGTCAAGTGACAGATACAGTATCTCACAAAAGTGAGTGCACCCCTCACACTTATTTTATGAAAAATCGTTTCATGTGACAACACTGAAGAAATGACACTCTGCTACAATGTAAAGTAGTAAGTGTATAGCCTGTATAACAGTGTAAATTTGCTGTCCCCTCAAAATAACTCAACACACAGCCATTAATGTCTAAACCGTTGGCAACAAAAGTGAGTACACCCCTAAGTGGAAATGTCCAAATTGGGCCCAATTAGCAATTTTCCCTCCCCAGTGCCATGTGACTTGTTAGTGTTACAAGGTCTCAGGTGTGAATGGGGAGCAGGTGTGTTAAATTTGGTGTTATCGCTCTCATACTGGTCACTGGACGTTCAACATGGCACCTCATGGCAAAGAACTATCTGAGGATCTGAAAAAAAGAATTGTTTCTACATAAAGATGGCCTAGGCCAGGGATAGGCCAAATTCGGCATGCCAGATGTTGTGGACTACATCCCCCATAATGCTCTTACATCCATAATGCTGGCATAGCATCATGGGAGATGTAGTCCAAAACATCTGGAGTGCCGAGACCCTGAAACTGAGCTGCCATATTAATTAAAAGTTATTTTTCAAGTACGCATACAGTTGCTGTTTTTAACATCTGTACAGACTATGATAAAACTACCTCTTCAGGCACAGATTTCCACATCCTTATTCTTCTTACTCTAATAAATCCTTTCCTTTGCCTTTGATGAAATCTCGTTTCTTCCAGTCTAAATGTGTGACCTCACATCCTATGTATAGTCAGGTTAAATTGAACACTATTTGAGTTTTTTGTCCTATAAGGTCCCTTATTCTTATCTTATTTTATTTTATTTATAGATCACTTTTAGCTCCTGGAGACTTTCACTATTTTAGTGTTTATTTTCCTTCTATACTCTGTAGGATTTGGTGAAATCCTTCCCTTCCAGTTCTAGAGCTTAAGTGCATTTTGTTCTTATTCCCTCTTATTTTTCTGCTGTTGTCATATTTCTATATATCTGTATATATTTTAATATTTCTAATACCAGATCATTGCACTTGCTATGTATAGTCCTGTCTACGAATAGATTTTCAGACAATGGTTTGTATTGGTCCTGAATATATTTGTATAATGCTATCATATCATATCCTCTGAGGTGACATTTTTCTAAACGAAACAGATTTAAATTTGTTAACCTTTCTTCATAACTAAAATGTTCCATTCCTTTTATTATTTTCTTAGCCTGCCTCTACACTTTCTCTAGTGCCACAATATCCTTCTTTACAACAGGTGCCCAACATTGCATTGCATATTTAAGAAGAAAAAATATAAATTTTTATTATACTGTTCCTTAGGGTGTAAGTTGCTTGTTCATTCTCTACCCCAAAGTGCATAAGTTTGCATTTACTTCATTTAATTCCACCTGTCATTTGAGAGCCCAGTACCTCAATCTATCTGAAAGTAGTATCCTGCTCATATTGCATTATTTTACAGATTTTTGTGTCCTCTGCAAACACTGAAACATGGCTTTTAATGCCTATTTCAAAATCATGTAAAAGTATGTTAAATAAACGCAGTCTATTTAAGAACAGAATCTTGAGAAACACCAATTACCACTTTTGTCCAGCTTGAAATTTTGCCATTAATGACAACTCTCTGTACTCTGTCTTTAAACCAATATTCTATCCAAGAAGAAGAATTTTCATCTAGACCAATTTCTTTCACTTTGAACAATATATTATTGTGTGGAACCACATTGAACGCCTTTGCAAAATCCAAATAGAACACATTCCCTGTACATGCAACACCCTGTTCAATACTTCTCCGTACTTCTTTGTAGAATGCAATTTTAGTTAGACATGACCTATGTTTCATAAAACCATGCTGATTTTCATTTTTTTTATTTTATTTTTTTATTCTTTATTTTATTTGTGCTTAGCGTGAACAATCATGTTTGTACTGCCACGATAGCTGGTGCAAGCAGGTACGGAAACATACATTAACATGGGTATGGCATTAAAATACATAGCACAGTTTGTTTGTTTTTATATTCAGGATGGGAAACATGTTGGAGGTTAAGCATGGAATCATGGTTGCACAAAAGATCTGCCTGTTTCGATATTTAGTAATCCAGTAAACTGGTCAATCATGCAGCCTATGGGGATTAACATGCTAGCTGGACATAGCCGAGACTTGCTTGGTACATAAGGTCACATCACTGCACTATCTGAGCATATTATTAGCATTTTGCGTCAAGAGCTAACCGATTGTATACATGTTGTACAGTTATATTTGCCTGAGTAGGTTAATTGTAAATCTGTTTAGACATATTAGCTAAATTAACAGGCTGGAGAGATGGAAGTGCAGGCTAAGACTGAAATCATAATTAAATAGATCAGTGATAAAGCAGGGGTATACAGTGAACATTAACAGCAATACATTCGCACATTAACATCTGCTTCATTTTTAAGTTTTAAACGACGTTATGTTAGTAAGTTAGACAGGTTGTTTTTTCTCGTTTTGATTTCTATAGAGTAGCATTCAAACTGATTGATACAGGCTAGGTCTATATTTTATATGAGAGTGAGTGTGGCGCGTGTGTGGTTTAAGCTTTGCACCAGGAATATAAAGTAAACTAGGCTATTATCTACTCAAGTAATGCAAGTATACATCGCTAGTTATGTGAACAGGCTAGTGCATTTAGACTTTAGAGTAACATTCTCTAGAATAACATTCAAACTAGGGCTAGTTATGTCGCTTTAGGAAAGTTGTCACCCTGTTTGACCGGGGATGCCTGTGCTGCTCTAGTGGAAATAAGCCGCCGAGACCTCACTGGCAGGGGGGAGTCCCATAGCTATCCGATACCTGCTCTGATATTTCTGGGTAGCAGGGCGCGAGCGTCCATCAGAACAGGCATCAAAGCATAGTCCTTCCATGGTTTACGCTGGGTTCCTTTAGGCTGCTGCTGTGGGTCATTGAGCTTGCTACTGTTGTGCCTCTGGAAGTTGGTATCCGCCCTATAAGGGAGCTTGGCGTCGTCCGCATGATTTCGCAGCCTTCTGGGTCGTCTTGGTGCAGGCTGGATGGGGGGTGAGTGCGAGGTGTCTTCCCGCAGGAATATCTCGCTTGATGGCTGGCTTGGGTATATCAGGCGGGAGTGGTCTTTGCACAGCATTCCTTCCCCCAGTGCAGCCGCCATTGTCCGCTTGCTTAGGCCGCCTGTGTAGCTCGCCGTTGGCTTGGGTAGCCGCGGGTGCAGGTGAGGGTTGTTCCGCCTCTCTGTGTTGTCGGGTCGGAGGACCGGAGACGCGTTATGATCTGTAAGCGCGGGGAGGGAGCAGGCCTTCCCCCGGCCCCCCGTGCACATGGCGTCCGCCATCTTGAGTGCAGTGCTCGGACCCCCCGGCCTCGATTGCGATATCTCGGTCCAGGCCACAGGGTGAGGACCGGGATCACCCCCCCGGTCCATAGGGAACAGAGCCGGGACCGTCCGGGATTGCGCCTCTGGTCGGGGTCCGTGAAGCAGGATAGTGGGGCAGCGGTCGTCCGCCCCACTCACCGCCGGAGAAGGCCTCAGTCAGGGCCATGAGAGTCCCTCTGCCAGGGGACTGAAGTTCGATGAGCCAGCCTCTCCCTGGATCCAACAGTCCCCTTGCTCTAAGCATCCTCGCTGTCTTTCTGCTTTTGGGTATTAAAAAAATGTGTTTTAGCAGTGTAATCCTTGGTTTGGTGCAGGAGCTGCTCTTGCCTGCGACCGTCCAGCTCGGCGGTCCGGCCCCGCCCCCCCGCTGATTTTCATTTTAAAGATCAGCCCAAGTAATCGCCTTTTTGCATGCATTGCTGGCTTCCTTATATCTTCTATACGATGCCTCTGATTTGTCTGATTTCAATGCGTTCACTGCCATTTTCTTATTTTTAATTTCTTGGTTTACCTTCCCACTAAGCCACAATTGTTTCAATGTGTTTCTTTTATATTTAGTACCCAATGGTATATACTGAGAATATAATATATACTATTTTAGGACTATCAGGAACATAGGTTTAAGATCCCACTGGACCCTAGGCAGGTTACTCCTTCATTTTTCACAGGAGAGCCAAGTAAATATATGGTTCCAGGGCCCCTGTCAATCCTTTGGGCCATAGGCAGCTGTCTACGGTGATCATCCCACTCTACTCAGACAAAGGAAATGTACAGAAAATATGGCACTCTTTAATTTTTCCTTAGTGCGATTCTCCACATAATTTGGAGTGCTGTTTTTTGTTAAACTGCACAAAAATGTAAGACAACAAACTTCCCAAAGATTTTTGCAGATAAACATTTGAATAAGTTGATTGTTCTAGTATTACATTTTTGGGGTACTATGCTTTAGATCTTAGGACAATGATGCCTGCAATGCTATGGACAATGATCACTTAAACTAATCTGGGTCCTCAAATCCTATCACAGACCATCTTGCTTTGAAAGGTTAATGTCTTGGCATCATCTACTAGTAGACTATAGAACATCATTTAATTTCTTTTATGAGAGAACATGCCCTGTGATACAATCAAATAAGAAGCTCCTAAAATATACTTGATTCCTTTTACATTCTGTCATACCACAGTTATTAGAATACCAACCACTTATCCCTCTCTAAAGAAATTCCTTGGAGACCTATTTCTCCAAATATGCCGTTTTTCATTAAATGATATCATTTAACTGTCACGTAAAGACTTATATAGTTTGTATCTGCGTTCAAGAATGAAAATGTTAAAGCCATTAAAAAAATCTTGTTCTTTTTATGAAGGAGAAACAAATTTCGCCTATAGTATATGTACTGGTACTTGATGCAGATGAGAAAGGACTGAGAACATCTCCTCTTTTACCTTCACGGTATACAATGCCAGATTTACCCTCCTTGCCACCCCAAGGCCAGTTTCCTTAATGTACATGTGTATATTTATATATATATATATATATATATATATATATATACTGTTGTGTCTAAAGTGTTTTTTTGTTTTTTTTCTAAAAACACCTTAGACACAACTGGGTATTCCCTAAACCTGGCCTGGTAGGGGGTAGTTGAGGACTGGGTTGGGAACCACTGCATTAATGTGTGGAGGCTGCTTGTGGTTCTGGATTTGTGGGGGAAGCTGCTTAAGGTTTGTGTGTGTGGGGTGGCTGCTTGTTGAGCTGCTTTTGTGAGGAAAGACTACTTGTGGTGTTGCTTGTTTCTGGGGATGCTGCTTGTGGGGTTGGGTTGTTTGTGTGTGTGTGTGTGTGTGTGTGTGCTGTTGTGTATGTGGGATGTTGCATGTGTGGGGGAGATGCTACTTGTGTGGTTGTGTGTGTGGGTGGAGCTGTTTAAAGTGTAGTAAATGGTCATGTAAATAGGGGCTGTTTGTGGATAGGGACTGTTTTGTTTTTCTTAAGGGGGTAGTGGTTGTATTATGTGTGTTTGTTGGGAAGAATAGTTACTGTAGTGTTTGTATTTGGGAGGATAAGGCATTTGTGCGTGGTTTTTGTTGAGGATAGCGGCTGTAGGGTTTGTTTGGGGGAATAAAGGCTAAACTGTGTGTTTGGGAAGTAAAATGGGGCTGCAGAGTGTATGTGTGAGGGTGGGGGGGTCAGGTCTGTAGTGTATTTCTGCAGGACACAGAGATTATAGTGTGCATTTTGGGTTGATAGGGACTGTTGTGTATGTTAGGGAGACATTAGCTGTTATGTGTGTGTTGAGGGGTTGTGATTCAGAAAAAAATGGATATAAGGGCTGGAGTGGGGAGTTTGTGACCATAGTGGGGGATAGAGGCAGTGGTGGCTTGACGAGGGCTGTGGTGGGTGAACATGGGCTTTTGTGCATGGACAAGGGCTTGTCGACGGCTGTGGTAGGCGGGATAGTGGCCATGGTGGGGGGACAGGGATCAGTGTGGGTGAATAGTGCCTCTGGTGGTTGGATTGGGACAGTAGTGGGGAGACTGGTGTTGTTATAGGGGGAAAGTAATTGGAGTGGGGGGGCAGAGATTGTGGTGCGTGGATAGGATCTGTGCTGGGGGTAGGGGATGTATTGGGAGGGACATGGGCTGTAGCGAGAAAACAGGAGATGTAATGGGGATATGGTCTCTGGTTGTGGGATAGGTCGTGCAGTGGGGGATATTGGCTGAAGTGTGAGTACAGAGTCTGTGGTGGGGGAAGAGCAGATGTAGTGGGATTGACATGGGCTGTAGTGGGAGGACAGGGTCTGTAGTGGGGGGGGGGGGGGGTAAGTGGCTGCAGTGAGAGGACATGAGCTGTAATGGTGGGTATTGGCTATAGTGGGAGTATGGGGGTCTATAGTGTGAGGGATAGAGGCAGAGGGGTTGCGATTGTGTTTTACATAGACAGAATGATGTGCAGCGAAATTTGTTTAGCTAATAAAGGACATTAACATATGTAACATGCAGAGTCATGCAATATCTAGCAAAGTCTATAGAGGTAGTAGTGAAAAGTATTACGAGTTTGTAAACTATGATTGTATATTAAGATTGAGAATAATTGTAGATGTATCATGCTGTAGGAACATATTGCTTTTGTCTCGCTTGAAGGCAAATATTGCAGTAATCAATACAGGAAAGAATAAAAGCTTAACTTTTTAGTGGAGAAGCAGAGAAATGTGTTTAATAAAAATAACAAAAAGTCAAGAATGAGCTTGTATAAGCAGACGACAGTGAACGTTTTGTCCCAGATTCTCACCAAGACCAGCTGTGTTAAAAACTGATAACCTGCCTGTTTTGTTATATAAAGCCACACACATTATTACTGCTGCACTTAAAGGGGCACTGTAGGCACCCAGACCATTTCAGCTAATTGAAGTAGTCTGGGTGCTGTGACCTTTTTGCACTTAGTGTTACATTGCAGCTCTAAGTCTGCCCTCTGTGGCTGTCTAACAGACAGCCACTAGAGGGCTTCAGGAATCCAAATGGTCTTTTGGTCCGTTATCTGATGCTGGACATCCTTACGGACCTCCAGCGTCAGATTTTCCCATAGGAAAGCATTGAATAATGCTTTCCTATGGGGAGGTCTAATGAGTGCGCAGCCATTGCCGTGCATGCACATTAGGTCTCCCCTGCCAGCTGACGTCGCCATGGGAAGAGCATTGGAGGAGCCTGATCCAGCGCCGAGGGACATCGGCGCTGGAGTCAGGTAAGGGCTTTGACCCATTCAGCACAGCGGGAGTAGGGGCAGGAGGGCACTCCAGGAGCCTATGGTGCCAGGAAAACGTGTTTGTTTTCCTGGCACTATAGGATCCCTTTAATTCTGGGAGAACCAAACCATTGGCAGGTAATGGGTCCTTCTGAATGTCAGCTAATATCAGCCTGTTTGGGCTCAGACATATTGAACTAATTGGACTTTTATGTACCGTCTCTTGCTTAAGACTCCATCCCCATCTCCATCCTTCTTTCCCCCCTGTTATCAAAATCCATCTTCACACATCCTTGTGGCGCAGCCATTCTGACCAGTGACTGCTCCAGTTCTTTTCCCTTTATCTCCTAAATGACTGCCTGGTAATTTAGTTGGGCTGTCAGGAGAGCTAGAAAAACAAATTCTGGTCCCTTATCTCTCAGTGCAATGCGATTCCCTGTCATGAATGCAGACTACATATTCTCAGGATGTGAGAGTTAAGTGAGTGTTTAAATGCTGCCGTGTGGGATATTCCTGCTTCTGTGTTTCCCAGCAAATAAGTCCCTTTCTTCCAACTGTAAGAGTCCTGTAAGAGTATTACAATAGCCAGGTATAAACACATAGTCTAAGGAGACATTATAGTCACCAGGACCATTGGTGCCTATTTACACCTTTAGTGGCAGTGACTCAGACGACTAATAGAGGTGCTTCCTGAGTCAGCATGGCACAGTGTAAAGCACTTGCATTCAATGTCTCCACACCCTGCGTGGAGGCGTTGAATGCTCCCCATTGAGATGCATTGCTTCAATGCATCTTTTTGAGCAGATGCTAAGAGGCACAGCACAAGTTTTGCCTTGACACTATAGTGTTCCTTTAACCAAGGCAAGTTTTGACTTTACTGTTTCTGTCCCTAGTATTACAAATCCACCTAAACCTTGTGTGTCCCATAAGAATAATAAAATTAAGATTATACTGTAAGCTCGTTTGAGTAGGCTCCTCTTCAACCTATTGTTCCTGTAAGTTTTCTTGTAATTGTCCTATTTATAGTTACATCCCCCCTCTCATAACATTGTAAAGCGCTACGGAATCTGTTGGCGCTATATACATGGCAATAATAATAATAATAATACTTATCTGCTTACCTCTCCTACTCACAGTACACCATGGAGGAGACGTGGTCTCCTCCAGGGTTGTCCAATCCAAGTTTCCTCATAGAGGTTTATTAGGGACTTGATGCACATGCCCAGCAAGAGCCACACACATTCAAAGTTCCCTATAGGATATTGTTGAATCAAAGCTTTTCAATTTGACATGGTCAGTGCAGTGGAGGTCCCTCTGGTGGCTTTTTCACTAACAGCCAGGTGTTTAAAACGATAAGGTAAACATTGAATGGTTAAACTGACAGGACAATTGCACTAAGGCCACTTCATAGAGATGAAATGGCCTTGGGGACTTTAGGGGTTCTTTAAGTTGGTTGAAACATGTTTCCAGATGTGTCACGAGCATGAAGGGTGCTGTAGCAATCTTGAGATTGCCTAAAAGCACCGGTGGAAGTATTCTACCACTGATGTGACGACCAAAGTTTCTATTCTATCCTCTGAAATCAGGGAGATCACCAGCTGTTTGGGAAGAAATTTTAACATAGTTATTCAACATTACAGTGTACATTATCTGGTTTTGTCAGCAGTGGTAAGTTGATTGTATCTAAAATTATTTTGTTATTTTACAAAACTATATACATCATTAGCATTTATGGGGAAAATTAAGCAAATAAATAGACAGCTGCTTTAAAATGCAGGAGAATGAGCCCTCTGAAAGAATAATTATCTGTTAAGATGTACCGCTCTCCATTGATAAATATGCTGTGCTCCGTGAGACAGGATGCAACATATATCTAAACAGACTAGCTATTTCTAGCAGCTCTTGAAGACGTCTCCTGCATTCATATTGTGACATTTCAATTTCACACGACAAGGTGAAGTATACTTCACTACAGTGCGTCAATTTATACAGGTCACTGCTGTTTGCTTTACTTAGTAAATAAGCACACCAAAATGAATGCACAAGTATCACAAAATGTCTATTCCACTCATATAGCAATTCTAGAGAGAGATTGATAACATTAGATAGCAGCGAATGTTCATCTGCGTTACAGTATTTATATGATCTAATATCAAGAGATCAATTAATGTTATACAGTCCACTTTTTCTACCATTTTACAACATTTCATATAAGATATCTATACACACAAACACATCCGAAACTGTAAAAAAAATGGGGAAAAAATACTTTTCAGAGAATAGGCAATGTTTACATTACCCCTAGGGAAATCTCCAGTGGCCACTCCTCAGATGGACACTGGAGGTGTTTTCTGGGGCAGTGCTGGACACTGATCGGAGCCTCTACGTTTTGCATGGAGATGCTGAACTTTCCTCGTAGAGATGCATTGATTCAATGCATTACCATAAGGAGGTGCTGATTGGCCAAGCCAGTGTTTGTGCCCACCCTATCTCCTTTGGCCAATCCAAAGCTTTCCATATGGGATGTCAGCAAGAGTGACAGGAACACAGCATAAGAAATTGCAGAAATAGGTGAGTGCTTATTACAAAATGTCTAACCAACCACTATATTAACAGTTCTACTCTATTTAGGACTCCAGGAAGACAATGAATGCTCTATCATCAATAACTACTTTAACCCCCTTAGTGATTAAGAAATTAATGAAAATGTGCAAATAAGTAAATAAATAAAACACCCTGTGGATGTTTCAAGAGGAAACCGCAATCTATGTATAACATTTGGGTCAGCCGTCTAGCGTTTCATTTTTACATTGTACTTTTTTTTAACCTTTCTGTTATTGATTGCCTAATTGAGTTGCTGAGCTGATGGTGTAGAAAGTGTATTTAGAGATGTTAAAATTGTCTTCAAAGTAAATCCTGTGTGTGACAACATTTAACCCACAATAACCTAATTTTGTTGTGAGTCTACGGATGCACGCTGCCTGTATCCTAGACAAAGGAGTAGTTCTCTTGGACCTGGAAATAAACATCAGAAATGTATAGTAGCCCTCACTGATCGAAAGCTGGGCAAGACAGTTTCCATGACAACTGGAAGCCAGGCTATTTATTTATAAGTCCATTATGCAAGTTATTTTTAAAAAGAAAATACTTTCATAAAATACAAAACAGATAGATATCTGAAGATTATCAGATGCTATCCAATTGATTGATCCACTTGAAGTGATGTTCCACTGTCACATTAATGCTGTCATTTATTAATTCGTGAATTCCATAAAATAGATGGGGTTTCTGGGTGTAAATATTGCCAATTATTTGTCACATTTATTCATATGTAACCAGCACATCACAGTTCAACACATAAACAATTAAACTAATGCTCATATTAGCTTAGCTGAAGCAGCTGCCAAACAGAAATATTGTAAAGATAAAGAAATAGGGGGGAAGGTAGAATAGAAACAGTTAACAGAGGTAGGCGAGTTAAAAACCAGGAGAAAAACAAATAAGAAACCAACCAGGTGATAAAGTTGTGAGATGCGGAAGAGACCCATGGAAAACTCCTGAAAGAAGTAGTAAAGGTAGGGCTAAAGGCATAGAAAATGAAGAGTTCATGTGAATGACTTGAGCGTGAAAATGTCAACAGAATACAGAGAGAGAGAGACCAGAGCACAAAGTTTAAGGAGGAGGGTAGAATCCAGGTTTAAGATGTAGTAAAGGTTAATAAGCCAGAGGTAAATATGTTAAAAGGGAGATGAGAAACTAGGGACAGCATCGAGGAAAGAAAGACAAGGTGGTATAGGTGGGCAATGGTGGCAGAAGCTAGCAACAATTTACGTAGGTGGTGAATGATAGAATAGAAGACAGACATTTAAAGGACCACTAAAGTCACCCAGGTTACTTCATCTCAATGAAAAGGTCTTGGTGCAGTGGTCCTACAGTTTTAACCATTTAAGGTAAAACATTGCTGTTTTGCACTAACGGCAATGTTTACCTTCAAGGGTTAAACATACTGCCATGTCATGTCACGTTGGAATGTCCTGGAGCACATCAAACAGCATCAAATGCCTTTCACTGGACAACATTGGCTTCCTGTTAGAAGCATTTGTTTGGCTTCATGAGTGGCACTCAATGTGCATCAGGTCCCCAATGCTCATCTGTAAGGAGGATTGTACCAGCAACAAGGAAGCAACAACACCTCAATGACTTTGCGGGATGCAGATCAGAGGCTAATGCTAAGGAAGTTTTGATCCTAGTAAGAGGTTGGTAAACTATTTTTTTCACACAGGAAGGGGGGGGGGGGGGGGCTGAATCTAATTAGGAATAAGGACACTATAGCTAATTACAGTTTAGTATTCCTAATTATATAGCATTCCTTTAACATAAAACAAAAACTATATAGACAGTGAAGTACAGAGCTCTAACTATTGCTAGATTATGTGACAGAACAGTGGGCAGAAACAGATCTATTATTTACATATTTTTATATTACTATATAAAAGTGCAAGTGATGCTGGTATTTTTTTTGTACACTCCACATACCCCTCTCTTAATGCACCTATGTCACTGCCGGCCAAAAAAAAACCCTGAGTATTTCATAAAGATTAAATATTTTTAATAAGACAAAACAGGGACTACTTCGTCTAATGTATTTTTCCTATGCTTGATAAAATGTGGAGCTATGTCTGTTCCCCCTTGCTTTCACTAGTGACGGTTCTGAGGAAAAAGGCCTTGTCTGTGGAGACTCCTGCAGTCTTGCAGGATCCTGTGCAGGCATCAGTGTTGTACTATTGTGAATGTGCAAGAGTATAGCACTGACTTGGGCTCCTTGCAAATGAAGTGTCAGGAACTGAAAAGGATCCAATGGACGCAGATGGAGACAGTGATGAGGGACAACTGCAGGTAAATAAACCCTATCTCCCCACGTACTCTATGTCCACCAGAACCATGTGGCTATGTCACTATCGAGGTTCTTGGTAAAATATGCAAAGACCCCAAAGGGGGACAGAACAAAGCACACTCCAGAAGTGGAAGGGATGTCTTGACACATCCAGGTCATAGAATAACATTCCCTGTTGACTCAAAGAAGGAGAAGCAGGGACAGGCAGGCATAATACACACTGCCTGTCACTGTTCCTGGACTTATGCCACCAGTGGCATGAATAATATCTTCAAGAAGGACTCTCGACTGTGGCTGTGAACAAATAATAGGGAGGTGGTCATAGAATGGTGGTGCCAGGTATGAGTTGCGGAGGGATTAATGAAAATGAGAAGGGTTAAGGGGAACATAAACAGAAGAAAGAATTGGAATAAAAAAAATTTAATCAATGCAGACTTAATTTTAGATACAGGGTATACCCATCCTACAGAAAGCCATGTACTTTCTCCTCATACAAGTACTCTGACAATTTTTCCTGCTAGAGGCTTCAAAGTAGAATTTATTCTAAAATACCCAAAGAGGTTGTTATATATTTTCTATATGACTACGAAACCCAGCCACTTACTCACTCTGTGGGACAACCAGGACTTTCTGCAGGGTTCGAGTTGTCAATGGAAGGAAACTTTTTGATAGAACCAAAATCAATTTCCCCGTATCAACCTTACTAAGGCTCCTCATCTACCTTTTTTACAGTTCTTTACTTTAAATCAAAATTCGCACCAGCTCCTCTCCAATTCCAGACTGCACTTTCTGTCCAGAACTTTGATTAAGTTGCCACTTCAGCAAGGTATTTACATTTTATATCAGATGCTTGTTCAGGCTTGAACTGACCATCAGGAAAATTGGTCATACAGTCCATATCCCCTAACACTACAGTCCCTATCTTCTCCCAACACTACAAGCCCATTTTCCCTCAACACAAACAGTGCCTGTAAGAAGCTATATGCACTACAGTCCGTATCCCCCCCCCACTACACCCGCTATGCCGAAAACAAATTACAGCCCCTCTGCATATTTCACAGCCCCTTTTGACATGTGCACATGTATGCTACACAAACAGCCCCACAAACATGCAACACCACATGTAACTACCTCCAAAAACACAACCCCATAAGCAGCGTGCAAAAACATGTAACACCGCAAGCAGGCTACACTCACACACATACATGTCCCACCTTTGTCCTCACTAACACACAGAGTAAGAGTGTAATTTAATTAGCTTGAATGTGTGAACAAACACAGGGCACACAGAAGGGCATTGGCTTGCCTTGGAGGGGCACTGAGCTGATATAGCCACTTTGAGGGACATGCAACTCAATAAAGATGACAACATGTCTCCCTCTTACACAGCAATACCTTTTGTAACCGGCAGTAGTGACAACAAACAACAAAGTATTTTGTCTGGAAAATTAGCATGTGGCTATAGCAAACACCAATTTTACTTCTGAATGCTAGTTCAGTGAGGCTAATGGCCCGCAGAGTTCTCATCCTGTGAGACATCAAAGTTAATTTACCGCTTTCCTTTTGGAAAAAGATGCTTCAATTACAATGATAAAAAAACAAATACAAACTGTCTATATTTCAACATCTTCAATTCACACCAAGACTCGTAGTACCATAATCACCACAATGACCTGTATTGATTATGATGATCAGAAAGCCCCTTTAATAATCAAATCTTGAACCTAGACACTGGCACTGAATATTTCACAATGAAGCAGTAAAACTGAATAAGATTTACAGTTTTATTGTGTGTGTCATTGAATACATATACCCTTATTTCCATTTGTATTTAAATCATCCATGATTTCATATTTCACAATTTTTAAAACATGATTAAATGTACTGTAGTCTAACGTATAATTATATATAGTTCATACAATTTATAATATACTGTCTGAAAAAAACAATAAATCTAAAAGTCAAAGTTTAAACATATAGATCTGTATTCCATGATTATATCCAGAATCACTTTAAGAAAAAGAGAAAAGTGATATGTGGCAATATTAGCAACGTCTCCCTCCAAATAAACAAAACCCAATGTAGACTTGTATTTTTCAACGACTGTCGCTTCATATGGTTTAATAATGTGTACTTTTCTGCTTTTGTGATGCATTTCAATTTCCTGAGTTCTAGGGATATAGTCCACAATAGAGGCCAGTGCAAGCGTGGTGGCCGATACTTGTTATTCCTAGTTTAGAAACAGAAAAAGACATCAACAGATAACAGTACAACTCATTTTAACTGTGTTCACTTCCACAGAACCACAGAAGACCCGGGTCCTGATGGAGATAGCCAACTGCACACAGGGCCGGCGCTACCATTAAGGCGGACTAGGCAGCCGCCTAGGGCGCCCCTTGGGAAGGGGCGCCGCCAGGAGCGCCGGCCCCCCTAATGCTAATGCTGCAGCCGCCCGAGCGCTCTGTAGAGCGCCTCAGGCGGCTGCAGCTTCGCCCGGGCTGGTGCGTCCATGAGGGCGCACCGCCCGGGCGCCGCATGAAGAGAGGAGCTGACAGGAGGGAAGCGCTCAGCGCTCCCTCCTGTCACTCCTTCACTGTAGCGTGGCCGAGCTCTGTACTGTCCGCCGGTACAGGGAGCATTTGTTTCCTGTACCCGGCCGGACTAAAAGGAAGTGAACACTCAGTGTTCACTTCCTGTTAGTCCGTCCGGGTACAGGAGACAAATGCTCCCTGTACCGGCGGACAGTACAGAGCTCGGCCACGCTACAACATAGGTAGGGGAGGGTGGGGGGAATAAAGGGGGGGGGGAGAAATAAATGGAAAGGGAGGGAGGGGGGAGAAATAAATGGAGAGGGAGGGGGGGAGAAATAAATGGAGAGGGAGGGGGGAGAAATAAATGGAGAGGGAGGGAGGGGAGGGCAGGAGAAATAAATGGAGAGGGAGGGAGGGGAGGGCAGGAGAAATAAATGGAGAGGGAGGGGGGGAAATAAATGGAGAGGGAGGGGGGAGGAGAAATAAATGGAGAGAGAGGGGGGGAGGAGAAATAAATGGAGAGGGAGGGGGGGAAATAAATGGACATGGAGGGGGGGAGAAATAAATGGACAGGGAGGGGGGGGGAGAAATAAATGGAGAGGGAGGGGGGGAGAAATAAATGGAGAGGGAGGGGGGAGAAATAAATGGAGAGGGAGGGAGGGGAGGGCAGGAGAAATAAATGGAGAGGGAGGGAGGGGAGGGCAGGAGAAATAAATGGAGAGGGAGGGGGGGAAATAAATGGAGAGGGAGGGGGGAGGAGAAATAAATGGAGAGAGAGGGGGGGAGGAGAAATAAATGGAGAGGGAGGGGGGAAATAAATGGACATGGAGGGGGGAGAAATAAATGGACAGGGAGGGGGGAATAAATGGACAGGGAGAATAAATGGACGGGGAAGGGGGGGTAAATGGACAGGGAGGGTGGGGGAATAAATGGACAGGCAGGGTGGGGGGAATAAATTGAAAGGGGGGGGAAATAAATTGACAAGGTGGGGGGGAAGTAATTGACAGGGAGTGGAATTGACGGGGTTAGGAGGGGGAATGAGAGTGGGGAGGGGAGAAGAGAGTGACAAGGGAGGGGGGAGAAGAGAGGGACAAGGGGGGGGAGAAGAGAGGGACAAGGGGGGGGAGAGAAGAGAGGGACAGGGGGGGGAGAGAAGAGAGTGACGAGGGGGGGGAGAGAAGAGAGTGACGAGGGGGGGAGAGGGGGAGAAGAGAGTGACGAGGGAGGAGGGAGGGATTGACATCCATCACACACACAATGCACCCCTTGCACACAGAAAAACACACAATGCATTACACACACAGACACACACACAAGCAATTCAACCCTTACATACAATGCATCCCTTACACACACAGAAACACACAATGCATTCCTTACACACACTCAATGCACCCCTTACACACACTCAATGCACCCCTTACAGACGCACACACTGCATCCCGTACATACACAGAAACACACATTGCAGCCCTTACACATACAAACACAGATTCACACAATGCATTCCTTACACACATATCAGGACATCCCCTACTCCTGTGAACAAACTATTTGGTGGAACATGAAGGTGGACCCTGGGGCCCAGACCATGAGCTGTGTAAAGGGCCTTTAAAAAAATGGAGCTGCTTTCCGTTCTCCCAGAACACAAACAGCCTCCAGAGAGCCTGTTCTACACCAGACGAGTGGAGCCAGACTGCAGCTAGAGCCCATCACCATCCTCATCTGATTGTAAGTAGGCAATCTAGTATATTATTCGTGGCACTAATCTCTAATTTACCTCACATTAAAGGGACACTTTAGTCCCCAGAACCACTGCAGCTTAATGTAGTGGTTCTGGTGTCTATAGTCTGTCCCTGCAGGCCTTTTAATGTAAACACGGCGGCACTGCAGCACTTGCGTTAGTTAACATGGGGCATTGTGATGTCATATGGGGGGGGGGGGGGGGGGCGGCAAACTTTACTTTTGCCTAGGGCGGCAAAAATCCTTGCACCGGCCCTGACTGCACACAGCCAGGGGAGCAGCAGTGGGGGGGGGGGGGGGGCATATTACGTTTTATCTCAATATTATTGTCTCTAAACTCACATTTCTTGTTCTCTTGAGCAAGATAGCCATGACAACTAGAAATTAAATAAACAGACAATTACAGCCACTTGTGATTCAATAACACCTTTATAAATTGTAATAGGTGTCATTGCGTTGAGGTGTTATTCATAAATCCAATAATACAAGCTTTGTTGCATCTGCACAATAGATACAATGTTAAATAGGCATTAAAGCTTCTGTTTAAAGGGACTCTAAGCACCATAACCACTACAGTTTGTTGTAATAGTTATGGTCGCAGAAGTGTCTTGGTTACACCCCAAAGTAAGTATTAAACATTCCTTCCAATATTTAAATTGGTCAAAGAGGGACTCTTTAATTTTCGGAGTGTGAGTGGGGTGTGGCCAGGGGCAGGGCAGTTCCAAGAAATCTCCGGTGACATTCTAAAAATAATTTATGGAACTAAATGTAATTCTGAACAAATGCAATGTATATTATTTACAAAGACTGATTTCTAAACACATTTATTATAGTTTAAAGACACATTACTGGGAGTGTTGATTATGTGGATTGTTATTCTCTGAAACACACCAAAAATAGAAAGCTCCTAGAAAAGAGGGAGAATGACACAGAAAAGAGGGACAGAAGGATGTTAACCCACAATGGGGAATGTCACTCTTAAATAAGCACAATTGAATTTAAAAATTAAAACAATTTTAGAATGAGCTGAAAGCTCTTGGCCAGAGCTAAGTGGAGCAGGGCTCAGCTCACTGGTGATGAGCGGATACTCTCAGCCATTGAGTTGACCCTGCTCTTAACCAGGTGTTTTCATCTCTTATAGCTTGCTTAGTGGAAGTGCTGAGTGGAGTCTGGTGGTTCCATGTAAGAAGTAACACTGTTCAAAAATGTTTTAACTACTTACAGAGAGGGAATGCCAGAGCGCTCCTGTCAACATTAACTAGCTTACAAAATATGTCTATCTGTCACCTTATGGACTATGACTGGGTTTATATTTAAACTGCATTTTTACCCTTGTTCTCCCAATAAAGGCAAAACCATGTTTATAATGACTTGCTGTCTGTGTGTTACATGATTTTTCCGGGCCCGTAAACTAAGCATGCTAATCTTGAACAATAAACCATACAGAAGTCAGGATTTACTGACACAGGCTTTTTGCAGTAAATGCGTTTACATTGCAGCCTAGGTATACCTCCACTGATCACTCCTCAGATGGCTACTAGAGGTACTTCCTGGGGCACACACTGCATTGTGCAGCACTGACATTCAGTGTCTCCGCACTATGCATGGAGATCTTGAACTTTCCTCATAGAAATGCTTGGCTTGTGCTGGCTCTGCCCCTGATCTGCTTCTTTGACAAGCACAACCTATCCTGTAGGAAAACATTGTTATTGGCTCAGAGAATCACTTCTGATGATGTCAGCCAAGCAGGCAGATCAGGGATAGAGTCAGCAGCTGCAGACTTGAATAAAAGTAATATTTTACTATATTTAGGTGGCAAGGGTGAGCTAGGTGGGCTAGATGGTGGTTTTAACACTATAGGGTCAGAAATGCATGCTGTGTTCTTGATCCTATGGTGTCCCTTTAACTTATATGTATAACTAAAGATTCTCTAAAATTTTACACACTACATTTTGATTAAAACTAAGTAAAATATGTGCAATTTGAATCAAAATGAAATCCTTCTTACCAAAGTAAAATGCAGCAAATGCAACACCATTATCGTTTGCATACATATTGACCTTGTGTTTGGGTTCTATTTTAAATAATGCCAGTTATATTCAAAGATTTATGGGTCTTTTATGTAGAACTGCTGCCTTTCCATTTGTCAATTACTTTCTTCAACAACTTACATATAAATGAAAAAATATACAATAGTCCATAAAATATGCCATTTTACATATGAGAGCGAACGTAATGCCAATAATAACTGAATGATAGAAATACACCTCACTGATTTAGCTGGAAGCTTGCTGCCTTTATTTTCCTAATGTATATAATGGGGGTTGACATACGTACATTAAATGGTTTCTGCATGCTTGAAAAACGTTCCAGTGCCAACAAGAAATTGTTATAATACGCAATTACTTCTATAGCAATGGAAATTCTAAATTGTTAAATGCATATATTGTCATGCCATTCAGTTTAGACATGAAAGGTCATGCATCATTTTGAGACAACTGTCTCATTCACAAGTATTAGATATGAAGGAGACAGCTCCCTCTGAAGGCTGAAAAAAGCAGGTAAATAGTATTTTAACCATGTTTACCTGGTCCTTCTTGCCTATGCTTTCCACACCCATCTCAGAGGGAACACTGATCTAACAAACCAGTGTCTTATCCCTAGAAGGGCACTGACAAGCATGGGGGGTGGCGCTCTTTTTTCCCCTTAGTTGTGCGTACTTGGGCAAGACACTACGACGGGGCCGATCATTTTTTTGCCCGAATGGCCACTCGCAGGGTCCTCACACAGGCTCTCTTTTTTATGTCCCTTTTCTTTTTAGGGTCTTTTTCCTTCTTGTTTTCGTTTCTTTTGTATTGTCATATTTTTGTTTGATGTATATTGTACAAATCATATTCTTTATTATCTCTGACATATCTTTATTATATCTGACATATGGGTTTTGCCACCAAGTACTAAGTCGAAAAGGGTCAAATATGTATTCACTGACATGCAAATCAATTTATAACTTTAAAAAAAAATGTAATTCTTTATTTTTTGTTGTGCGTGTGAAAAAACAAAAAAGATCGCACAATATACAAATATATCAAAGCATAGGTTTGTCAGATGAAAACAGTTTTACAAATAACTCAGCACATTTTTGTTATAATGAGACAAGCATAGTGCATATTTAAGTAGACTTGGGGTCTGCAGATAGGTAAGTGACAGACCACCAGGTTGCGGCAAACTTGCTTTGGCATTGTTAGTGACACTAGAGTGACAAAGTTAAATGCTACATTGACTCATAAAGCAAAGTGAAAGCTATAACCAAAACCAATTTATAACTTTTTTGACATGCGTTTTTCTGGATTTTTTTTTTTGTTATTCTGTCTCTTACAGTTAAAATACACCTACCATTAAAATTATAGACTGTTCATTTCTTTGTCAGTGGGCAAATGTTCAAAATCAGCAGAGGTTCAAATAATTTTTCCCCTCACTGTATATCTCTTGACTGGGTTGGAATTTCTGTAAAATCTTAACATGGTCAAAATTAGCATTTCACGGGGGCGGGGCCTGACCGCTGAGCAGACTGGTCGCACTGCACAGGAGCTCCGTGAGAAAGCCCTGCAAACAAGCGACTTTTAACGACAAACTCACGGTGAACCTCATACACAGGCACAGCAGACCAACGGTGACACCCGGGGACTTACCTGACCGGTTCATCGGACTCAAAGTGGCACTCTGAAGCAGAATTAGATCTGCGGCCTACCAGTGCACGCTGGTGTGGGAGAGGCGGCCGACCTCCCCGCCGACGGACCAGCAGGAAGAAACCACAACGCTACAGACCCTGATTACACCCCCCCCCCCCCCGCCGGTGAGGGATATCCCGGCACACGCAACCGACCAAACGACGAACACACAAGCAGAACCCACAGGGGGATGAAGAAACCTATGATCAAACGAGACTTACTGGGCACAACTAAAATGGCGGTGCGGACGCAGCACAGGCCCAGGCCCACACTAATTGTACCGCCCAAGCACGCTCTGGAGTACATCAACCGCCTCAGTACTTACCTATGGGCAAAACTCAAGACCCAGAGACCGTTATACCACGCAGCTATGAGAGAGGTGACGGCGTGGCTCCGACCGGCCACTCGGAGGAGTCTGCAAGGGATCCCACATCATGCCTCCAGAGCGGCCTTCAGGATGCAGCGGAGCCGAAACTCTAAAGGGCAGGCACAAGCAACGGGTCTCCCACACGAAGCAACAGGAGATTTCAAACTACGCAACGGGACCCAACTTGCCAAGCACTCAGCTGCCCCACCGACAAACAACCAGCACCTAGCGGCGGTAGAGCCACACACTCCTGCAGAAAGCAGTCCGCAGCGAGAACTCACGGGAGGAGGACGAGACCGTACTCACAAGCCGCCCGATCGAATGGCATATCCCTGGTGGCAACACTCACAAGCACCTGACATATCGTGAGGCCCGGGTCCGGTTAAGAGACTTTGCTACTTGTCCGTGGAGGAGATGCAGGAGCATACAGGCAAGCAAAAATGGCGGCGACAACGTACCTTGGAAGGTGGACTTACGACGCCTGGGACAGGCAGCCTGCCATCATTAGGCATCGGCTAAGCAAGCCTAAGCGCTGGACTACTCACTACATAGTATGTTAGCCCTAGTATCATTAGATACCCTGTTATTGGAACGCATCACTATATGCCAAGCAATTTTCAAAGAGTTATTGTTTATTTTTATTTTTTCTTTATTTTATTTTACTTTAAAGCGTGTTTTTAAGCAAGTGTCTTTTGGGCTTGTTTAGGCAATGTCAAGCATGTTATCCTGGGGTGCAACGGTTAGGGGTAATACTGTATGGTGGTAGTGCTCAGTCGATTTACACCATGAATATGAACACGAAAACCCCTCCCCCTAGGAGTATATGTATAATGCATGAGAAACGCTCACGGTTACTCGGCTTAATGTTATGGTGAGTGCATTTTAGGCATATGTTCGCCCCCACTTCAAACGCTAGAAAACCTGGGTACACGCTGTGATAACCTACTGATTAAGCAGCTGATTCTGATTCCCAGTCCTGATTATTGAGCATCCTAGGCAAGCTCACTACGCGCTCTAAGACTGCTGTAAAAGCCTGTTTCAGCACCCTACTTTGCACACACCCTGCCTTAGTCTGAATTGATGCCTAGCTCAGCCTGATAATGTGTGCATCCCACATGGGGTCCACATAACTTACATTTACTTAAGCCAAGCAGACGGCTAAACAGGTCACTTACCTTTATCTCGCACACAGCCTGCACTACTGACACAACTCATTTACATTATGCTTCCCTAACACAAACATGGAACAATCTAACTTCAGTCTGGAAACTTATTTACTTTAAAAACTGTTCAGTTAATCTTGTTTTATGTATACTAAACATCTGGCGTAACATGACTTACGTGGTATGCTTATCATCCTTTTTAGTTTACTTTGCGCGACATGGAGATACTGAACCTGCACATTTATTCTGCTCAAGATTGCGTAATTAATCCCTCACAACTAGTTAACGTTAAGCGAATTTAATTGCATATAGACTAAACCTGTTTACAAATGCGACTTTGAATCATTATATATAAAAAAGAGGTATTGATGCTATGGGAATGTTAGATGCCATTGTTATGGATCCTTCCACTGTATTCGAATTGCAAACTTCCCTCTCTCTTTATTCTGTACCCCATCTATTATGCCTCAATAAAATACAGATTGACAAAAAAAAAATTTGCATTTCACAAAGATTTTATCCTTATGAAATATTATGTACATACAGTGCCTGACTGTATGTATACATTGATAGGCCAAGTCTACTTCATCCATATACTTGCTGTAGTCTACAATGCACTTTGTTTTTTCTAGATGTTCAGTTCTTTCTCTTATAGAGACTGGCACTGTACATGCTAATGTATACATCTTGGCTTAGAGCTGGAGAGGAGCCTCTACTGCATCTGCCGCTACTCAGGATTTGGGGGAAACCTCTGCGATTTTTATGCACTGTGCCACAAGCTAGGTTTCTGAAAAAAAATTTTTTTTTTAAATAAATCAATACTGGTATAATAATTATTAACTCATAACTTAGAAACGCTTATTTAACAAGGGATTGATCAGATTCCACACAGTCTTACCATTTAACCCTTATTTAAGTAGGGAAGGATCAGATTCCACACAGTCTTGCCATTTGTGCCCAGAGAATAAGGGCATCCTGTTGGGTCAATATGGCTATCCGTCCCTTGATAAATCCAAAACACCAATTTATTGTCAGTCGTGGATTCACATAATTGACACAATTTGATGCCATATCGTGACTGTTTTCATGTATTGTTTGAAAAGCAGTCTACCTTTAAATTTCATCAGGGATACAAATGTTTTGCTCTGGGATTTACATTTGGGAGAATTTGTCAGACAGAAGGTGGATAAATGGCCGAATTTTGTAAAGTCTGTCAAACAATAAGTAATTTCTAGGGTGACAGTGATTTATCATTAAAATTGAGGTATCACAGCATTTTGCAATCCCTCTTAACCCTGGGAAAAGAGGCCACGGTGGGGTGCTTGTGCCACTAAGACCTGATACATGGCTTTTTGACCATACCCATTACCAGGATTAGAGCCCAAAATGTTTTCCATTTCTGCAACACCCCATTTAAAAATTTTTTTTTTACTGTAATGTGACCCCGGATTCGCAAAAAGATACTGGCTGGCAAACAAGTTGGTTTGCTCAACCATCAGCTCAAATATATTGCCCGACAGTAACAATATTATTACTATTGTCCAAAGTAATTCACTAGGTCACAATCATCTACTGTTACAGTGATGCACTGGTGGATCCAGGGGGGGCAACTGGGCAATTGCCCACCCCCCGAGGCTCTCCCCTGCCGGCTAATGCAGGGCTGGCACTGTCCAGGCGCCAGCCCTGCAATGCGCCTTCACGGACCGGAGGGGAGATCCATATAATAGTTTGCAATTTTAAGGGGATTAAATATTTGTAAAAAAAGGGGGAAATATTTGCCTACCAGCCTAATACTCACTACCCAACTCCACCCCCCCAATTCCCATTTCCACCCACAAAAAACCCAACCGAAAAATAAAAATAAAATTACTGAAACAGCTGTGACCATTACTGAAAGGGTTATTTAATTAATGTATTATTAGAAATAACCCCCCCAAAAGATCTCAGCTTGATCAGAGAGTCCTCTGATCACACTCATCACTGCTACAGTATCGTATGGCACAGATGCTGTACAGTACAGTGATTAGGCAACAGGAAAGAGGTTAAAAAAATCTGGGCTAACAGAGTAAAAAAAAAAAAAAAATTAACCCTAAAAATAAAATAAAAATATAGTACCAAAGTACTAATCACCTCGATCGGGCTGATCACAGGGTTAAAATAAATAGTTTTTTAAACAATTTTCAACAATGACTTTAAAGGCAATGATCTTTCTGCCTCTCTCACTTCAGATGAAAATGAGGACAAGAGAGGGGCAAAGACAATGTCTCCGCAATATAACAGCTTGTCACCGTGATCACGTCCTGCAGATCACCGCAAGTAGCTACAGGGGGACTGCTTGGTCCCCCGAGTGCGATTTGCAGCATGGGTAAATTGGGGGCAATAGGGAGGCGCCGAAGCATGCTACACTGCCCTAATGCTGTTTAAGCCTGTCTGCCGCAGGACAGCATAGCACACCGTTAATATCTATATAAATATACATTCATAGTAAATAGTATAAGGCTTCCACCACTAATTAGTTGATTTGGCAGTTTCAGACAGTCTTTTTCTGACAAACGTGTAAAATAAAGCACACAGCAATGCAATCTGTTCGTCATGCTTTATCAGCAAAAAGTTATTATCACTAAAGTGAGAATTCACAGTGAATTTCCAATTTAAGGCCAGAGTAGACAAACTGAAAGCAAAGATAAATGAGAATGTTTCCAGTTAACATATTTTGAACTTAAATTTGAAATTGACTTTAATAAATAGCATTGCAGGTTTTAAACTTAAGCAAGACTTTAAACTTCACTGGCATTTCTTCAGAATGGGACAACAATCAACAGCAGAGTCAGAAAATCGGACAATCATAGAGAGAACAGAAACAAACAGTACTTCCATCTATCATATAAACTCGCCACAGCTCCACTTACTGTTTAATCTGCCAAAAAACATCATTACATGTGATGAATGAGGTTACTATTCCAACACCCCTTGTCAACAGCCTGTCTATCACTTTATAATTCTCAGATTCCAATGTAGTTGCCAATTTTATTTGACTTTAAAAGTCTCTTTGCTCCCAACAGCTTTGTGTTCTGTGAGTGTCCAACATGTTCTGATAGCTTTTGCTGCCTCTTGCCATTAGCTGGCTTAACCTTCAGATCATTTTGAAATACCCTCCCAGGCTGAAAGCTGAAGTATTTCACAGGTATATGATAATTTAAAGTGGTTTGAAGTGGTCAGGTGCTTGGAGTTTCAGTAGTTTGGAAATGTTAAAAACATGGCGATCTACTTGACCTGACACACAAAATAATTGCAGATTGGGTAAAACTTGTGAACATAGACAGGGTTATTCGCAAAACTTCTAATATTTGCAAATTAAATCCCAATAGAAAAACTGAGACAAAAATAGCTGACCTGGAAACATTTTTCCAACAAATTTGTCAGTTTTAGACCAAGATTAAGAATTTTGAGATAAGCTTTTCAAATTATCTAAATTTGTTTTATATATGCTATATTGTTGGTATTTTAATATTTTGCTGCTTATGCATACATTATATGCATTGTGAGTATATACAAGATTAAAGTGACACTGATGGCACCCAGACCACTTCAGCTAATTGAAGTAGTCTGGGTGCTGTGACCTTTTTGCACTTAGTGTTTAACTCTAAGTCTGCCCTCTGTGGCTGTCTACCACTAGAAGACTTCCGGAATCCAAGCTGACTTTTGGTCCGTTATCTGATGCTGGACGTCCTCACTGACCTCCAGCATCAGATTTTCCCCATAGGAAAGCATTAAATAATGCTTTCCTATGGGGAGGTCTAATGCGCACGCAGCCATTGCCGCACATGCGCATTAGGTCTCTCCCGCCAGCTGATGTTGGCAGGGAGGAGCGTCAGCGGAGCCTGACCCAAAGCAGAGGGACATTGGCGCTGGATTCATGTAACTGGCTGAAGGGGTTCAGCAACCCTAAAGTGCCACAAAAATGACTTTGTTTTCCTGGCAGTATAAGATCCTTTTAAGTAAATACTTACTTGAGATCTTTTAGAAAAAAGGCTGTAACAGTGTGTAGGCTCCACTTCCTGCATAAGAATGTCTGTCAATGGGTTCCACAGCGTGTATATGAGAAAAAAAGTGTTATGTGTTTCTCTGTACATGTGAGTTTCAGAGTTGGTGCCTTTGTTGATTTCTATTAGCATATATGTCTCTGTATGTGCACAAATATGTCTGTGTCTACATGCATTTGGCACCTGTTCCCTATGCATGAGTGCATCTATATACCTATTTCTGTGCATGTATGTTTTTATCTGAGTGTGTCTCTGTGTGAATTACCATTATAGGAGTATGTCTGAATGTATACCTGTTCTTCTAGGTATATGTGTCTCTGTTTGCACAGAAGTATCTGTCTTTGCATGAGTATATCTATAAGCAAGTCTCTGGACATGGGTTTGCCTGTGTGTTTCTTTCTGCAAGTATGAGCTTGCAACCATTATAGCCAAAATATGTCGAAATGGAAAATATCCCAGTGTAGTTATTTTGGCTTCAATGTTCCAATTGGTTTTCAAATTATCACTAATTATTGTTTGGTGAATAAACCTTTATGCATTTATGCATGTGTCCGTCTGTACATGAAGATTTGTTCCTAAATGTTTCATTGTGTCTGCCAAGGAGTGTCTCTGTAGGTGTATTCAAACATATATTATGGAAAAATTCTCCAATGTAGCTGTGCTCACAGCTTGGCTATTGTAGCCTGAATTTTGCAATTTAGTTTTCAATTCAATGCAATTCACTGTTCACTTAATAAATCATTAAGTGAAAATCTACCAATCTATACTTTGTCTTTAGAATTTAAGGGTGGGGGACCATAGTCTCAAACCCCAGGTATTTTGGAATCCAGCAACAACTCTGGTTACTGTGTATAACATCTTTCCAATTCCAGAGAAAACATTGCACAATAAGCATTGATGGATTCATGGATCACTGAGGTATCATCACAGAAGGCACTTGGTATGTCCTAAATCCCTGGGTGGTGAAACAAATGAGGGGTTATAGAATATTATATTTTTTCTGCAATTGCTCCATTACTGTGTAAAACTGCAGGTCCCGGTGTTATTTTCTATTCCATAGATATCTCCGAGCATCCATAAATACGTCCCATTCAGGCACTTAGACTGAAAGCTACCGCCTCCTCTTGGGCTATGTACTGAGCTCTCAGTTTTTAGTTCACTTACTGTCAGTCTAATGCAGGAGCACAAGCAGTAAGGAAACGGCTCCACTACATTGTTCACACACAATTGCATGTCATTTCCTCTGACTTGTGAAATAAGAAAAGTCAGACAGGTTTTAAGACTAATCTGTTGGAGGCAGAAAGAGACATGAACAAAGGGGCTTTGATTGTCACGAGAAGATTTTTTTTATCTTTCCATGAAGCTTGCTTAATTGGATGGCAACGATTGTAGAAGGCGCCAAAGAATGCGGGTAGGGAGCAACACTTTACAGAGATCATAACTGCTGTTATAAAAGAATTTAATATCAGATCAAGCAACTTACTTTCTTTCTCTTGATTTAGTGTCTTTAAAATCTAGGTTTTGCTTCCATACGTAGGCAGCATATCAAAGGGACATTAATGTATTTTTTAAACCAGTAAGCAAACACTTTTAAACAAATATACAAACCAAAGTAAAGCAAGAAAAACTTTGAAAAGTATGTAATATACATTCAAAAACTAATAAACGTAGGCAGATTGCATTACTAGGCATGTCTGTTAAACAGGGGAGTTTTTTTTTTAGCCCCAGCCATCCCCACCCCAAACTCAACAATCTCAGTTGCAGACCAGTAAAATAATGACAGAAGCAGGGCAGCACTGTGCAACAGAATAGAGCCTTCTCTGAATGAATCGCACTGGTCAGACTAATTTTTTTATTCCCCTTTTAGGATGTTGCATTGTGAAGAAATCTTCCACATGTAAATCTGTCAGGCATGCCCAATGTACTTTTCCAGCATTCCTAGGGATAGAACACTGATTGGTTAGATCAGTGTCCCCCCTGGAGTAGGTGTGGAAAGAAGAAGAAAGAAGAAGCAGGTAAACATGAAAGAAAAAGAAGTAATCTTTACCTGCTTTGTGCAGCCTGCAGAGTGAGGCAACTGTCATAAAGCTTTTGAATAAGACATATGTCTGAAAGTGAAATAAGACAAAAGACATGCATATTGTTTTGGTCTTCTTGCATTAAAGCTGCACTGTCTCCCCCCTTCTCCACCCTGAAAAATGAGTATGTCATAAATAAAGAATTTTGACTGTTTTGGAATTTTACTACAATTCTACTTTGTCACTGTATTTCTTCTCCATCTGATGTTAGCAAAGAAGAGAAGCAGTGCAAGAAATATGGCGTTGCCCGAGAGGCACAGTTTCAGTTAAGTAATCTCACCTTTACCTGTTCCCTGCGGACACCGGACCACCAGCGGCAATGTCATGTCGGGGGAATGCAAATTCAGCAAAGTCTCTAGACCAGCGTTTCCCAATTAGTGGGAACAAAATTGGGGTTCTGCAGCGATTTGCCCGGACCCATGTTTAGCAATACCCATTGGGTATCTCTATACAGGGGTCCAGTCAGGAGCCGCGGTCACATAAAACCGCGACCAAACCCCTGTTGTATGGTACCGGCACATACCAGCACAGATATACACACTCACAGATACACACTGTGTGTTTCTGTGTGCCACTATGTGCCAGTGTGTGTATCTGTGTGTCAGATTCATACACACTGACACACTGATACACACACTGGCACATACAAACAGAGATACACACACTTTGACACACAAATGCATATCCTAAGCTCTGCAGGGCTTAGCTAAGATAGAGAACTTCTAGCTCTCTGTCAGTAATGGTTTCAGGAAGTCAAACCATTCTAAACTGATCCTCTGCATTTTATCAACCCAAATACATCTATGTATTGTCACATTTTACGAATTAATTAAGTATATAAATAAGAATTGTTGTGAATAGATATGTTCATTTTGGTAACACCGACAATTTTACAGCTGTGCCCTAAGGAGTCATGACAGTTTGAATTTTTCTCAATTGGACTGTTTCATTAGGAAATTATGTTGATATAAGATAACTTTATGCCTAAAAAGGACAAATGACATATCCACTCAAATGCAAAATTATTTTTCAACTGAATTATCACTAAGCATGGTAAATTGGTTGGAACAGCATGTGTTCTTTTCAAGGTTAGTTTATAGTAAGATAAGATATGTTTCCAAAATTAGTAGGTAATCATTATAAATTAAGAAGGCAGACAAGGAATATCATAATGCTAGAATCACACAATTAGCAAATAGGATTTTATGATCCATATCACCAGTTCTGATACAACATGTCTGGATGACTTTTCAAGGTCTCCACTAACAGTTCCATAGTCAAGGCAAACAGGACAGGCAAGAAAGGAAACCCTGCCTATGTATGGCAAATTTCCAAACCAGATACCAACACCACAGATGTGGGGTTAGGCACAAATCTTATATCAAAATGTTCAGCTATCCCTGCTGCCACTAGAATTGTCCACGGCTAAGCCATAGTCCTGATTGTTTTCACAATATGACCATTTGTTTGCAACTCACGCCGTCCATTGACATTCATTGAAACTCCACTCTAGCCACCTCAAATTTGAAGGGCAATTTCTAAACTGCGACTGTGCCTTCATTGTTAATATTTCAGAGACATACTATGCATCAAAATGTAGGTCTGGGTCTTGTGATTCTCACTATGCATCAAAATGTAGGTCTGGGTCTTGTGATTCTCACAATATAAAGCTCTTCGCTGTAGGATTTATAGTTTTTAAAATACGACCGTTTGAAGATAGCAACCGCCAAAATACTCTGACCTGTGCCAGGCTGGAGCAGCAAGTGATGTCATAGACAGGGCCTTTTGTACACCTGCTAATGGTTTTATAAATGTATGTTTTAATGTAACTGTGAAGCACTTTGGGCAACAATGTTGCAATTAAATGTGCTATATAAATTAATAATAACAGTTACCCCACCCAAATTTATCACGTTATTTTGTGTTACACATTTAGTGTTGCAGCTGCTTTTTTTTTTATAAAGAAAATGTAATTAGCATATTTGCACAGAATGTTATTCACAATCTCTTGACAAGATAACACACATCTTTTGCTATTTATAATTAATACAATACACGTTTGTGTTCCTGACCCTATAGTGTTCCTTTAAGGTCAAAATATCCAAACTGGAAAAATTCCAAGCCAGCTATGCTTATTATTTTTTTTTATGAAATTCTTACTTTAGTAAATAACCCTGTGTCACGGGGGTGCCCTACTAGATTGGCATCTTGCAGTATATCAATTCTATAAACCAAAGGTGAGCACTAATGGAGAATACTCTACATCGCATGATATATATCAAAGAAAATATGGTGGAACTGGGCACTCCAGAGACCCTTGCAATCATGGCCGGACTGGGAATTAAAAGCAGCCCTGGAAAAAAATATTTACCAGCCCCATAATGCGTCGCACCAGCATAGTGTGCAGATGCAGAGTTAGAAAAATAAAACATTATTACTCCAACGTAAAAAAAAACACTCATAGGCTTAAAAATAAAAAAAAGTGCTGATTTATTTTAAGCAGACGTGCATGTAATCAATGTTTCAGTCCAACTACCTTGACATATTAAGGAACGCTTGGTAATGGGACTGAAATGGTGAATGTATGTAGGGCACAACTGTAAAAAATTGACGTTATCTTGTTTATTTTGAAGTCCTGTGGGTGCGCTCTTCACTGTAAATTTGTTATTGTGCTGGAGTATGCACCTGGCAACAAGACTCGGCCAATATCTGCTCATTACATATGGTACATATTAATGACATTTCTCTGTGTATTATGCATATATAAAAGTACATTAATATATGTGTAAATATGCAGGCATAATTTTATATGTTTTCACATAGGAAAGGATTGGATTGTCTGAGACTGTCAAGGAGGCAGATCAGAGCAGAGCCAGCACAAGCCAAACACAGCCCTGGACAGTCAGCATCTCCTCATAGAAATGCATTGAATCAATGCATCTCTATGAGGAAAGTTCAGTGTCTCCATGCAGAGGGTGGAGATACTCAATGGCAGTGCTGCGCCCCAGGAACCACCTTTAGTAGCCAACTGAGGAGTGGCAAAAATTCCTGAAGTGAATGATTATACTCACCAGCACAGACACAATAAGCTGTAGTTTTTCTGGTGACTATAGTGTCCCTTAATTGCTTCGACTTCTTAATTCTTTACAGATCAGCTTATTGTTTTAAGCGCTTGACTACTAGATGTTCTACTTACTTATTACTTAGTTATTAGCTATTGGTGCCAGTTACATTTGCTTGACATTGGTATTTATTTTCTGAGGGACAACATTTTCAGTGCTAAGTTATTTCTCACCTTTTTCTTCTCTTTTTAAAATTTCTGTTTGAGGAATGTGGATAATTATTTATTCCAAGATAATTCCAGTTCATCTCTAAGTTTCTTACTTACGCCACAGTAGATCACTGTTTGTTATTAACATAGTTTGGACTCTTTTAAGAATTTGTGGAAGGTTTTCTCGTTTGTATGTTCATCAAAGAAAGACGAGGAGCCCTATAGTGTTAACACCACCATCTAGCCCCCCTGGGCCCCTCATGCCTCCAGAAATATAGTAAAAATCTTACTGTATTCAAGCCTGAAGCTGTAAATCTGCATGCTGTTAGACTCAGAAAAACAAGCAGTCTGCTGACACATGGTAGCCTGATCCAATCACAGTGCTTCCCCATAGGATTGGCTGGGACTGACAAAGAAGCAGATCAGGGGCAGAGCCAGCATGATTCAAACACAGCCCTGGCCAATCAGCATCTCATCATAGAGATGAATTGAATCAATGAATCTCTATGAGGAAAATTCAGTGTCTGCATGCAGAGGGAGGAGATACTATATCACAGGATGCTGTGCACAGTGCTGCCCTGTGCTCTGCTGACAGCATATCTGATTGGATGGATGCATATTATGCCTTCATCAACTCCGAAGTCCCTCTGGTTCACTCTGAGTGACTGCAACTGGAGGTGTTCCTAGCTTTCAATGTAAACACTGTATTTTCTCAGATAATACAGTGTTTCCATGAGAGGCTGCAGGGAGCTATAGTTCTCACCTGAACAACCTCATTAAGCTGAAGTTGTCCAGGTGACTAAAGTGTCCCTTTAATGCAAGTTTTATTTTCTGATTGGTATGTTTGTTTCTATACTATTTTTTGATTGTGTTTGGAAAGAAGGATATTAAACATACTTGCATCCTGTCATTATTAAAATTAAAGCTAGAATAATATGCCCTCTCCCACTTTCTTTTACACCTACCCAAGTATTTTTTTAAAAAAACGTAACTTTTCTTCTTTTAAAACTATTTTTTATTAAACAGTATTTTGAAAAACATATTTTACATATTTTACCCAAGTATTTTTTGTTAAATCTATGCAGATGTATTTAAGAAGTCCATATACCTATACTTTAAGTAACACTAATAAAGCGGTATATAATAAATGTTTAAGTTCTTGTTTGGCAAAGTTGGTGGTTTAACCTGTATACTTACTTCATATATTTAAAAAGTACACGGAATCCCAATGCTGACTTTAGTTAATTAAGCCCTACATTTTCACTGGGTAGAACTTTGCTTTGATCAGACAATGTGGTGATATAGATTACGGTTATCAGCACACACAAGAAACTTTGAGATTTGCAATGTCCTAATATTTCAGAGCATATTACTGATTGGGAAAATGATAATGTACTGATATTTGAAAAGCCTTCAGTTCCAACTGTTAGTGCATAGTTATCATGCAGAGATTTTCCTGTGGGATTTGTTAAAAATAAATGCAGTTCTTCACCGCTTCATCTATTCAGTATTTAATGCTAGGGTTTGCGAAAAGCAAGATAATGCATAGATTAACCCTTCTCATGCCCAGGTGCAGCAGAAACTTTAGGGATAAAATATATATACAACAAAACACACAAATATTGTTTTTTTCTGTTTTATTTAACATATTAAAATGTGTGCTGCTAATGGCACAACCCATGGTGGAGGTGGTCCCCATATTTACAATGCATTGTCTCTACAGAAATTCCAGCATACACCATATGCCGACTTGGTGACATTATCCAACTCTGCTATTGTCATGACCTCTACATTATATATTTTATCTTTTATCTTTGTAACCACTACAGTTCATTGACGTGGTTAAGGTGTCTGGAGTGCCCTGGAGCCGCCTCTCATTGTTAGTAGTCAAACTGTTTTGAAATGATTTGACTTTTTACCTGGAGTGCTGATCCCTGCCTTTACTACTAACAATGGAGAGTAAGAAAACATGGCATCATGACAGCCATGGCGAGGTCCAATCAAATGCAAATCATAGAAAAGCATTTGATTGGACTGTTTAACAGGCTCAGAATGGATGCATACATTCTGAACTGGAGAGGAAAGGGGAAATCAAATATATATTACAATAAAAATAGATATAAGTAGGAAAGCAAGAGGGCTTAACTGAAGGAAGGAGGGAGGGAATAAGTTAATAATATCTAATATCTGTTGCCAGTGTGCGCTAACAGATACATTTTCTTACACAGGATTGATATTTATCCGTCCAAAACAGAGTTCCAGGCAGCCAAAGTCATATGTGCCAGGGGTCTAACTAGCCCCAGGCACATAAGTGCAAATGTCTCAGTGTGTGCAGTGTTTGAAGCAGAAACACTGCGCATACAGACTCCTACCACCATGACCACTTTTGAAATTAGAAGTGATCAAGTAGTTAAGGTGGTTGGAGTAACCTTTCAATTATATATATACATTGTGCTAGCAGATTTGGTAGCAAACATATTTAAAAGTAGATCTTTCTAAAACCTGTTTTCTTTTGCACAGGCTCTACGACGAAGAATTGACTGACAAGGGAGAGCAGCAGAAATTCCCCACATGCTCTCCATGCATAGATACATAACTACAGTGAGTTCCAGTGGTTGCTATATTAATTCCTTTGCCATGCTGCTAGCCATGGCTGGGGAGTATAGGAACAGTGTGACAAAGTCCAGACGCCAGCATGTGGGAGTCGCAATGGAGGTCTGCCTTCTTTGGTGAAGAGTTCCCAATCAGGGCAAATCACAGAAGACAGAGAGAAGTGAGGGCATACCGGAGGTGGGTGTTACAGAACTGTAACACCGTCCACTGTGAAGACATGGCAGCACGGGAGCGAAGAGTGAGGTGAGCCTTGACTGGTTCCCTTTCATGAATTAAGTAGAAATAGCACAGTAAATTTAATTAAGCTGAAAAAAAGGTACAGACATGGGTACCTGCCTGGCGTCTTGGGGGGAGGACTTGGATTCATGCCTGGCAATGCTGGTAATAAATCTGAAATGAAGCTACTCTGTATATATTAAAAGTGAATAAGATTCTCAAAGAAATTAATCCTGGCACCTACACAAAAACAATTTGTTCATTTGTTTGTGTCTTTGTTTATTCATCAAAGAAAGAGGAGGAGCTTGTGGATGTCAGATAATCTGTATTGCAGGTTCTGTTTTCTGATTGGTAAATTTGTTTCTATACTGTTTTTCATGCTATTTGGAGGTGAAATAAAGATGGATATACAAAATATTTGCATTCTGTCCCTATTAAAATTATGTTGTTACTAAAGCTAGAATATTTAGTTACCTCCCACTTTCTTTTACACCTACTTAAGTAATTGTTTTTTACAAAACATACCTTTAATTCTTTTCAAACTATTTTTATTAAACGGTAATTTGAAAAACACATTTCACTCAAGTATTTTTGTTAAATCTAGGCAGTTATTTAAGAATTCCATATATCTATACTTTAAAGGGACACTATAGTCACCAGTACAACTACAGCTTAATGTAGTTGTTCTGGTGAGTAATAATAGCTCCCTTCAGGCATTTTCATGTAAACACTGTCTTTTCATATTTAAGCAAGAGCATGTGAAGAGTTTTCATCAATGGGCCTATTCCATAGGCATGGGCCTGGAGCTGCAGCTCCATCAGCCCCTATGTCAATCCGGCCCTAAGTGGTATTCAGGAAGTCTAACAAAAAATAAAAAACTATATACATGTGAATGTGTAAAAGGGAAGGTCAGCAAAGCACTACTTAACCCCTTCACGACGGGTGACGGACGAGGTCCGTCATCCTGGGGATGCCCTTAACGACGGGTGACGGACCTCGTCCGTCACGCGGTAAAATTAACCCCAGATCGCCGCAATCGCGGCGATCGCGGGGTTAATGGTGCTCCGGTCTGCCTCTGCATTAGAGGCAGACCGGGAGCACCGGATCGGGCTGTCAGAGTACATGTGCCCGCTCTGACAGCATGCCAGAGCGGGCACATGTGCTGTGTATACTCACCTCCGCCTCCCTGCACTTCCGGGTTCAGTGTGAAGTGCAGGGAGACGGATCTTCACTGATCCTGCCCCCTGGTGTTAAAAAAAAAAGTTAAATTAAAATCCCACCCCCCCCTTTACCCATATTAATAAAAAAATTAACCCCTTCCCTGCCAATTGATCACTGACTACAGTGATCAATTGGCAGGGATTACATTTTAATATGATCTGATTTTTTTTTTTAACCCCTGAGGGTTAATTCTTTTTTTTTTTAACCCTCAGGGGTTAAATTTATTTTATTAATTAATTTAAATATTTTAAAATTATAAATTTAGCTAGCTGGGGAGGGTGGAAGTTAGTGGGGAATTGGGGGATTTAGTGTTAGGCTAACTAGGGGTTAACGTTAAAAAAAGTTTTAAAATAAGCTTTAAAAAGTTAAAAAATTAAGTAAAAAAAAAGTTTTAATAACGTTTAAGTAAAAAATAAAAAAAAATAAACCCTTTACCCAGTCCAAATAAAAATTAACCCCTTGCCTGCCAGTCTATCACTGCCTACAGTGATCAAAATACAGATCACAGTATTATACTGTGATCTAATTTTTTTTTAACCTCTGACGATTAACTTTTATTTATTTTTTAACCCTCAGGGGTTAAATTAATTTAATTAACTAATTTAAATATTGTATAATTAAATATTTTGCTAGCTGGGGTGGGTGGGAGTTATGGGAAAATGGGGAATTTACTGTTAGTGCTGCTTACTGCTAGTTAGGGGTTAACGGTAAAAGAAAAAGCTTAGAAAAATGTTAAACCTGTAAAAAAAAGTTTTACGAAAGTTTAGGAAACTTTAAAAAAATTAATAAGCAAAACAAAAGTTTAAAAAATAGTTTTAAAAAGTAAAAAAAGTTTTAAAAAGTAAAAAAATACATTTAATAACGCTCATTACCACTACACCTGGTACAAGCTAGCGGAAAAATGATCCCACGCTAAGGTTCAAAATATGCCTTTTGAAATACCCTGGGATGTCTTCTTTAAGAAATGGTATGGCTTTATGGGGTATTTGGATTATATAGCCTGGTAAAATACTCTAAAATGGGACATGGGCACAGCGTAAAAATTTAAAGTTTGAAAAAAATGGAATGGCTGTGTCCCAAATGTGCCCCTCCGATGTCCACATATACCTGGCAAAGGTACATACGGGGGTATTTTTGTACTCAGCCGACATAGCTGAGCAACATATAAAGTATTATAGAGTGGTGGTACACAAAATGTTTGCAAAATATACTGTGCAAACTCACTTTGTGTGTCAAAAAGGCAGAAAAAACGCTTATTACCACTACACCTGGTACAAGCTAGCGGAAAAATTATCCCACACTAATTTTCAAAATATGCCTTTTGAAATACCCTGGGATGTCTTCTTTAAGAAATGGTATGGCTTTATGGGGTATTTGGATTATATAGCCTGGTAAAATACTCTAAAATGGGACATGGGCACAGCGTAAAAATGTAAAGTTTGAAAAAAAATGGAATGGCTGTGTCCCAAATGTGCCCCTCCGATGTCCACATATACCTGGCAAAGGTACATACGGGGGTATTTTTGTACTCAGCCGACATAGCTGAGCAACATATAAAGTATTATAGAGTGGTGGTACACATAAGGTTTGCAAAATATACTGTGCAAACTCACTTTGTGTGTCAAAAAGGCAGAAAAAACGCTTATTACCACTACACCTGGTACAAGCTAGCGGAAAAATTATCCCACGCTAAGGTTCAAAATATGCCTTTTGAAATACCCTGGGGTGTCTACTTTAAGAAATGGTAGGCCTTTGTGGGGTAGTTTGAATTTAAAACTTACGAAGATGCTTGGAAATTGCACATAGGTCCAGCGTCAAAATTCAAAGTTCTGTAAAAACTGATATGGCTTGGTCTCCAATATGCCACTGTAGCTTCACAAAATAGTGCCAAAGACATTCATTGGGGATGTCTTTTTACTCAGAAGACTTAGCTGAGCATAATTTGAAGGTTTTGAACTTAGTGGCACATATGAAATATACAAAATGCCCAGCAAAAATGCAATCCGTATGTCAAAAAATGCACAAAATTATTTTTTACCACATACTTTGGCATATATTGGTGAATAAATGGGGGCATGCTAAGGCACAATATGCACCTTATGATATACCCTGGAGTGTCTACTTTTACAAATGGTAGGCCTTTGTGGGTTTTTTTTTGAACAGTCAAACTGTTATAATACCCCAAATAGAAGCATAGGCTCATTAAATCCGTCTCTCAAAATTCAACTGTGAATTCTGAAAAAGACAGGTCTCCTGTATGGCACTGTAGCTTCACGAAATAGTGCCATAGACATACAATGGGGGTGTCCTTTTACTCAGAAGACTTAGCTGAGCATAATTTGGGGGGTTTGAACTTAGTGGCACATATGAAATATACAAAATGCCCAGCAAAAATGCAATCCGTATGTAAAAAATGCACAAAATTATTTTTTACCACATACTTTGGCATGTAATGGTAAAAAAATGGGGGCATGTTAAGGCACAATATGCACCTTATGAGATACCCTGGAGTGTCTACTTTTACAAATGGTAGGCCTTTGTGGGGGTTTTTGAACAGTCAAACTGTTATAATACCCCAAATGGAAGCATAGGCTCATTAAATCCGTCTCTCAAAATTCTACTGTGAATACTGAAAAGGACAGGTCTCCTGTATGGCACTGTAGCTTCACGAAATAGTGCCATAGACATACAATGGGGGTGTCCTTTTACTCAGAAGACTTAGCTGAGCATAATTCGGGGGGTTTGAACTTAGTGGCACATATGAAATATACAAAATGCCCAGCAAAAATGCAATCCGTATGTAAAAAATGCACACAATTATTTTTTACCACATACTTTGGCATGTAATGGTAAAAAAATGGGGGCATGTTAAGGCACAATATGCACCTTATGAGATACCCTGGAGTGTCTACTTTTACAAATGGTAGGCCTTTGTGGGGGTTTTTGAACAGTCAAACTGTTATAATACCCCAAATGGAAGCATAGGCTCATTATATCCGTCTCTCAAAATTCTACTGTGAATACTGAAAAGGACAGGTCTCCTATATGGCACTGTAGCTTCACAAAATAGTGCCAAAGACATACAATGGGGGTACCGTTGTACTCAGCAGAAGTAACTGAACACATAATAAAACTTTGTACAGGAATAGCACACAACAACTTTACAAAATACACATGAGAAGTTCTTTGTTATACGTTTGTGTGCGAAAAACCCCCAAAAACACAATTTTACTCCAATATTTAGCAGAGGTTGGCGGTAAAATGGCTACGTAGAAAGTGTCAAAACAACCTTAGGTAAATAGCCTGTGATGTCTACTTTATATAAATATATACTTTTGTGTGGCAATTTTGTTTTATTTTATGGCTATTAGGCTTACAAGACAAACATACCAAATTCTAAAATCGCTCCATATTAAAATTTTATTTTACTCCTTGTGCTTTGTGACCTGTAACTACCAAAAAAAACTGAAAATCCCAGACACATTATATATTCTGTAAATCAGAACAAATAAATGAATTTATTTTTAATTACTTTCCTTAACCTGCACTAATTATGCACACATTATGATTGCAAAAACTGTAAAAAAAAACAATATTTTTCATTTTTTTTGCATTTTTCTGTATTTTTTTTATAATAAGTAAGCATTTATATATTTATATGTTATATCAAATTAAAGCCCTTTCTGTCCTTTAAAAAACAGTATATAATATGTGTCAGTGCAATAAATGAGAGAGATGCAAATTGCAGTTGAACGCAAACAGCAAGAAAATGCAAAAATTGCTTGTGTCATTAAGCGTAAGTCAAGCTTCTGAAGCTCTGTCCTTAAGGGGTTAATTGCAGTTTTTTGTTGTTGTTTTTTTAGAAAATGCAATCTTTACATTGTGTCAGAGATATTGTGTAGGAAAGAAATACGTATATATTGTGTGATAAAAATTAATACATGCATAATAGCAAAACGCTATTTGGCTAATATGCCATGAGGTGCTACAATGAAGAAACAAGATGTTTTTCTAAAAAGTTGACCCAGTCAGCTAAAAGAGACAGACAATAAGTAATTACAACTGTGTCAATAAAGATAAGAACACAGATAAGTATGTGTTAATAAAAAAAATACATGTTCAGCAAACACACATATATTGCTATAAGGCATAGACATTAAGTTTAATTATATAGTGTGATATATCCTAAGTTAGCAATACACACACACACACATCTATATATATATATATATATATATATATATATATATATATATAAACATATGTATACATATAAAGATGTAATTACCTACAGATAAATTAAGTCAGACAGCTTAAAAATCTTGAAATGCCATAATGCTTAGGTGAGCAAGGACACATTGGGTTGAACAACCAAAGTCCACACAGAGAAAGAAGAAATGCTGACTAAAGCATCTTAAAATTAAACATTCCTAAATTGTTCTGAATAAGGATTAACCCTATATAATAATAGCTGGTAATGCTCCTGACGTAAACCAACAGCTCCACCTGCTGTTTGAAACTTATAGAAATATATGTCAAAATGACATCAACAGCCATTAACATAAAGACTTGTCCTAAAATGTCATTGGACCAGGTCAAAAGGTTAAAAGATAAGGAATGACATATAACCCCATGACATAGAGATAGAGATACGGACAAAAAGGAACAAAGGGACAAAGAGGACAAACATCAGATCTCACATCAACATCATACTACTCGGACGATCTCTTGAAATCCCTTGACATCTGACAATCTAGAAGACATCTTGAAACTATTTTACTCTTTACTTATCTGTAAACTTAACCTATCTCTACAAGGGAAAAAGTTCTTGGAAATTCTACCTATCTCTACCAGAACTTTTTAATTCCAATTCATTATCACTGAATCAATCTACTCCAGAGAATCCAGCAGACATCTATCGGTAAATACAAGCCAGTTATATTAATTATAAAATTACATAACTAAAAGCTAGTATTTTTCTGGGTAAAAGCTGATCTGAATCCCCCAGATTGGGTTTCATGATAGCTCATGATAAAGATTGGTATCTCAAACGGCAGATAGGATGCTCATTAAACTTGTGAAATAAAAATAGAATATCAAGAGTTTCCCTGAGGAATATTAATCATATAACAATCCAGGAAATATTTATCAGATGAGAATTGTTTTAACTAAACCTGCAAAAATGTAGTTACTGGATTAAATATTTAATCAAAATTAATCACTCTGTGAAATAGCAGTGAGCTAGTTAAAATCCTGCACGAGTTAAAAGCTTGAACTGACTTGCCAGCACCGAGCTGGTTAAAATTCTGTAGCTTGCTGATAAAACACTGTCCGTAGAACTTTGTGCATAGATCACCTGAGTAAATAACGAACTCTGTCCAGCTAAGTCTAATGAATGGCGTTTGCATTAAGCAAACACGCCACACATTGTAAATCTTACTAAGAGTAAAAAAAAAAAACAAGTAAGATTGTGTTTCTTTAAGATCCTGAATATCTGTCTTTAAATTATAATAATCCACATGCTGATAAACTCATGTGGTTCTTTATAATTTAACAAATAGTAACATTCTATTTGTTGATTGTCTCAATCAATTGTTTATGAAGTAACATATTTCATATGCTAACCCAGTTAATTGAAGGTGTCATGGACTAACAATCTCATCACTCTAACAAATTTTAAATTGCTACTGAGATTGCCATATCTTGTTCAATATTTTTGAAAACCTGTTCACTAATTACCATGTATATTTACACTTATTGACAAAAATAAATATTATAATTTTTATAAAAAGTTGTGATATTAATGTATGATTAATGTATGAAATATTAAATTTGAACAACAAACTCCAGGTCTAAAGAATTAAAATAGTGAGTAACTCTTTGATTTAAATAATAAATGCGAATAGCGCCAATAAAATATCAATCACTGATAATTTAATAAGGATGATTAATTTTAATACATTTTATGTAAATATAATTTTAATTAATGAAAATGTATTAATTAAAATTAATCCCCATAAATATCCTCACAATTGCAAGGTTAAATCCACCTCTAGCGGGGGTCTAGCTGACAACCACTAGAGGCGCTTCCGCTGCACTGATCGAGTAAAACTTGACTATGCGATTCGGCAGCTCATATGAATTAATTTAATTTAAAGCTTTCCTATGTGAAGCATTTGGATGTAATCACTGTGCATGTGCATCAGTTTACTATGCTGCTCTATGAGGAATTGGCCATCGGCTTCAAAGCCCAAGCAACTGGCTCTGCCGAGGGAGTCTCAGTGCTGGAATAAGGTAAGTAAAATCCTTTGAAAGGTTTTCACTGTATATTTAACTTATTATATACAAAAATAATTAAATATACATTTCTAGAGTAAAAAAAATTATTAAAACTTAGTAGATTAAAACTTTAAAAATGGCATCAGAGACTCTTTCTAGATGTGAGCAGAATCAAACCAAAAAGAATGGAACTGTCCATATGATGGGCTTGTAAACTGGATTTGGAAACTGGAGAGAAATTATTGGAGCTAAACATCATCCTCTCTTGAGGTCTAATCATTTGCAGTCAGTGATCCTTCAGGGTAATTAAATTCTTATGTATAAACTAAGTAAGGCTTATATATTGCCATAAGTTAATAGACGGAGGATTCATTCCCTGGCTCCAAAATTCACTGCAAATTAATTTCGAAAAGAAACATTTTAAATTAAGCAACCTTCATACTCCCTTTCTTATATCCCAAACTATTAACTTTTAGTGAGTTATTCGGTTGTTCGGAATCCCCACGTGTGATAGTCACACTTTAACAATCTTCCTGGGCCATCTCTGATTAGTAGCACTCATTTAAAACTACACATCCCCACTTATACAGAAATAAGGTATACAAATTATACCAAACAAGTGGAGCGCTCTAAACAGTAGAGGGGTTTACTCACCCCTTTGGTACAGTGACAGTCTTGAAAAACTTGAATGTACATATAAAAGGAAACAAGAGAAACAAAAATATAGTGCAGATGTTCCAAAATGGATAATTGGTAGTAAGTAATGACTGAAACCACTCACATGGACAGGAGCCTATATGGTATTGGCTCCGTAAAAGGATCCTTTATGCTTTTAGGGCAGCAACACACCCCTTTATCCCAGGTAGTGTCCCTCCAGGAGTATACAACGAGAAGAAAAGCAGAAAAACAACTGTGTAGAATTGCACATACTATAATGGTATTTTGAAATATAAATAGTTGTGCTCACCTTCTGCAGAGCCCTGAAAGCAGCTACTGAGGAAGCTCATAGAGTGAAACGCGTTTAGCTGATTATTCTGGACTTTTTATTGGACTTTTATTGGATCTTTTTACTTTCTAAGTACCCATTTATTTTGTTTTTAATGTATTAACAATAAATGTTATTTACTATTTTATACTTTAGTCCAAAGTCCTTTATAGCCATCAGGAACTCCATTGGGGAGAGTGCTATTCCCCTTCTAAAGTAGCACATTGTTTATCAACCTCAGAGCCGGGATTTCAGGGCTCTGCAGAAGGTGAGCACAACTATTTATATTTCAAAATACCATTATAGTATGTGCAATTCTACACAGTTGTTTTTCTGCTTTTCTTCTCGTTGTATACTCCTGGAGGGACACTACCTGGGATAAAGGGGTGTGTTGCTGCCCTAAAAGCATAAAGGATCCTTTTACGGAGCCAATACCATATAGGCTCCTGTCCATGTGAGTGGTTTCAGTCATTACTTACTACCAATTATCCATTTTGGAACATCTGCACTATATTTTTGTTTCTCTTGTTTCCTTTTATATGTACATTCAAGTTTTTCAAGACTGTCACTGTACCAAAGGGGTGAGTAAACCCCTCTACTGTTTAGAGCGCTCCACTTGTTTGGTATAATTTGTATACCTTATTTCTGTATATTTGTTTTTTATTGTGTGTAAGGGGTATTCCACTTTTAGTGTTGAGCAGCTTTTACATTTTGGGCACTGTAAAGAAACACTTTCTATCTCTTTATTGAGGTAGTTTTCTCTATTTTGATTAACACATCCCCACTTACCTTGACTCCAAATCATGTTGTCCCAGGTGTAGCCATTACGTAAAATTTTGAAAAAACAAAAATCAAGTTTAG